>NW_024094537.1:0-9435 GCF_014356525.2 Nilaparvata lugens
TGTTCATTGTTCAATGAATTTAATGATTAAGTTCCAATAACAGGTTCTTCCCAAACAGTGAGTGATCATAAGTAAAAACAACCAACCAAAAATAATTCTTCACATAAATGATAGAAAACCTCAATTAATAGTTTACAATATCTTTAAATCACAAAATGATTATCAAAATATCTTTCTTCTTTCTAATTGTATTATTTCAGAGTGAATCAATTGAGCCAACTAAAATAATTTCCGGTGTCATTTTCAAAGAGATCTCTCACACATTCTTGTATGAAGCATCCATACCTTCATCCTACCAAACTACCTTCCCATCAAATAATGTCGAACTCCAAGAACAGAGAAAAGTCCAGCTTGCAGAATGTGACGACGAGGATTGTGAACTAACAAAGGCAACTCTATCTTCTAACAAATGAGATAATCCTCCATGAAGATGAAGATGACGACTTTGACACAAGAAACAGAACAAAATCAGGCAGATCAAGAAATAGAAGAGCAATTGAAGTTATTGGAGACTTCCAACACCTTTGTTGTGGAACAGCAACCGACTCCTGATAGAAAAGAGTTTTTAATTCAATTCATAATCTACACCTTTCCTTATCCATAACCCACTCAAATTTGAAATCTCCTGCTTTAAATAACTAATCATGGCCCACCAACTAATCCCATAATGCTCCTTCAATCAGTGCGCCTCCATTCGTCTGTGCTCTATGGTCTACACAACATCACTATTGCGTCACTGTTGTCAAGACCGTTATTATGTTCAAATCTGCACTTCACTTCCTGGCTGATTGACAAAGGGGGCCCAGCCCCCAAAAATTCTCATTCAAATGTAAGTTTTTAAATGTTTTTCTAATCAATCTGTGTCGTGTGTATCCTGTTTATATTTTTATTACAAAACTTCAAAGTGTTTTCTGTTAAGTGCTACAAATATATATATAGCATCAAATATCGTGGGACATTGATCCAGGTATATATATATATATATATATATATATATATAATATATATATATATATAATATATATATATATTTATAATAATTATAATAATTAATAATATATATGATAAAACAAGAGAAATATATAAATTAAAACAGGAGAAACAAGACATGAATAGATTGAAAACTTACATTGGAAATGGGGGAAATTTTCAGAAACTGAGTTTCCTTCCTCAACCGAGCAGACTGCAGTTTGAAATCAAATGGTCATGTGACCTTTGAGGTGACCTTTTGATGAATTTTTGTGATCTTTGAGTGTTTAAGTGTTTTCAATCTATTTATGTCTTGTGTCTCCTGTTTCAATTTATATTACAAACTTTAAAGTGTCTTCTGTTATCTGCTATATATATATATATATATATATATATATATATATATATATATTATATATATATATATATATATATATATATATATATATCAACCAGGTACATCCGATAAGCAGTTTCACTTACTTGCTGATGTTCCACCATTATAACAAATGACATGATTGGAGCGCAGTTTTAGCAACACTAGATTACTGAGTGTAGCTAAAACTCTGCACTGAGGATGTCATTTGTTATAATGGCGAAATGTCAGCAAGTAAGTGAAACTGCTTATCAGATGTACCAGGTTTATATATTAGCATGTTCATCCATCCGCGAATTTTTAAAAGTTAAAATATATATATATATAGCACATAACAGAAGACACTTTAAAGTTTGTAATATACGAGAGGTTATCTCTAAAATAAAGACCGTTGGGAAATTTCTCGCTGTGAGTTTGGCTAAGCTGTGTCAGCTGAATCCAGTCTTGTAATATACACACCGCATTGTTGTCTGCCATTTGTCGCATTGTTCTATCTTTATTCACATTTCATTTATAGCATTTAGAAATGAATGAGACAATTGATGTTGCCGTCAATTGTGAAATTTGTGGAGTGATACGTTTTTTAAACCATCAAAACGATAAACCAGTCAAAATTCATAGGCAGTTGGTTACTGTGTACGGTGAAAATGTAATGAATGAAAGAAACGTTCGAAAATGGTGTGAAAGGTTTAGAAATAAGAGAGTTAACATGCATGATGAAGAATGTTCGGGGAGGCCCTCAATCAACCAGGATTTGTTGAAAAAGGTCAATGAAGAAATCAAAAACAACTGTCACATGACAATATCTGAATTGCCCCTTTTTTCCTGGTGTTTCAAGAGCTGTTATTGGTCGCATTGTGCATGACCATTTAGGCTTCAGAAAAGTTTGTGCGTGTTGGGTGCCATATGCATTATCGGAATGTCACAAACAAATCCGAATGGGATCTGCTTTGGAATTCCTAATGTGCTACAAAGAAAATGGTGATGAATTCCTCAATTCAATAGTTACTGGTGATGAAACCTGGATCTCTTATTACATGCCAGAAAGAAAATGGCAGTCATGTGAATGGCGTCATCCTCAGTCAGTAACGAAACCAAAAAAAAAAAAATCAAGCCACTGTCATTTGGAAGGGAATTGATGGCCACGGTATTTTGGGATCGATTTGGCATTATATTGATTGACTTTACACCATGTGGAATGACTGTAATTGCAGAATATTACTGTGAAACACTCTTCAAGTTACAGCGTGCCATTCAGAATCACCACTGCGGACGACTTACCGACAGCATCATACTGTTGCATGATAATGCCTGCCCACATGTGGCTGGTGAGACGCTCGATTTACTGAACAGATTTGGATGGGGAATTTTCAGTCACACACCATACAGTCCAGATTTAGCACTGTCAGATTACCATTTGTTTGGCAAATTGAAAGAATTTTTGGGAGGTGAGCAATTTGCGGGTGATGACGAACTTGAAGATGCCATGAATTGATAGCTGAATGAACTGGCAGCAGAAGAGTACGATGAGGGTATATTAAAGCTGGTGAATCACTATGACAAATGTCTCAATTCATATGGCGACTATGTAGAGCACTAATGTAAGTTGTGTATTTCATTCTGTATCACTTTGTTTGAACATATTTTTTTAATAAATTTCTCTACAACGGAACAGTCTTTACTTTGTAGATAACCCTCGTAAATTAAAACAGGAGACACAATATAAATAGATGGGAAAACATTAAAACATCATCACAACAAATTATACCTACCTTAATTGATAAATTCGCTGGTGGTGACAACCTGACTACTGTTCTTGGAATCTGTATGCATCATTACAATAATTAACCTTTCTATTATTTTTTTGAGCTATCCAATAATCCTCTGTACATAATAATAATATTAAATAGGATTCTGAATGCAGCAAAATTAGTGTTTCCTTTCTTTCTAACAAACTTATAATATGCAACTCTGGTTTGCACACAGGCATTTTTTGCCCATGCAGACCATTTCTAAAGATTTACTTGGCTTACTGTATTCATGAGGTTGATTTTATTCTTTGTTGTTGTTTTATATTGATAATGAGTACATAAGATTATTACTTTGTATGTAAAATGCATTTTTTTGAAATAAATATCTTTTGTTTGTCTTTTGTCTGTCAGATTGAAAACACTTGAAAACTTATATTAGAAATGGGGGGAATTTTCAGATACTGTGTCTCCTTTCTCAACCGAGAAGACTGCAGTTTTGAATCCAACGGTTGTGTGACCACAGAGTATGCACAGAGACTCAATTGTAGCAGCAGAGACCACAGATCACGTGGTGCAGATGGATGGAGAGAAAAAGGTTATAGATTCAGGGGACATTATGGGGTATTTAGGTGGCGGTTTACAATCAGGATATTCAAGATTTGAGTGAGTTATGAAAAAGGAAAGGTGTAGCTTATGAATTGATAGAAAAGAGGAGATTTAAAATTTGAAATCGAAGAAGAATTAGACTCAAATTGGAGAAAGGAATTGTAGAATTGAACTTGAATGGAATTTATTTTTCATTTTTATTGAACATTTCATATATATATATATATATATTATATATATATATATATATATATTTAATAGCTGTGAAATTTATTTCAATTTAATTAAACAGTTGGTAGCTATGGTCCTATTGCTGTCTGATGAGACCAGGACTGGAAGCAGCTCCAAGCACCCAAATAAAAGCCAATTCTTTTCGTCTTGACATCTATGGAGGGGGCTGTGGGATGAAGGGTGGCAAGGACTTTGACTTTGAAGCATTGGTCAAAGTTCTTGTTGTGCTCAGAGCCATGGGTAGAGATGGGTGGGGAAGTATTATTTTCAAAGGAAGCCCTGTGATTGTTGATCCGGAGGTTTAGGGCAGTGGTGGTTTCACCTATGTAGAAGGCAGGACAGAAGTTGCAGGAAAGGAGGTAGATGCAATTTTTAGAGATGCAATTACTGGATTGATGGATTTGGTGGGTGTAGTTGGTGATAGGACTGGTAAAGAAGATGGAAGAATCAGTGATAGGACAGGTTTTACAGCGGGGGCATTTGCAAGGTAGGGTACCAGGTGGAGTTGGTATTTCATCAGAGGTGAGTGATTTGTTTTTACTGAGAATTTTCTCAATTTTACACTTAATATGTTGAATACTAATAGAATCTAATAAGTTCTGGAGCCTCTGACATGCCTTTTCTCCAGCATCATGAACTTCTGTCAGCCCTCCATGATGGGAGTGTTGTGGACACTCAGATATTAGGTGATTCAATTTGTCCACATTGGCACAGAGGATCAGAGGTGTATCCTCATGCTGTCATCAGCTCAGCACACCTTCACACCTTCATCCTGAACCAGTTAAGGCCACACCACTCTCTATGTCTCAGCTGGGTGTCAGGGACAATGTCATTAGGGTTATCCACAAGACCTTTGTTCCTGACCTCTCCCTGCAACCATCTCAGTCTCCATAACTCCCTCGCACTTCTTATTTCCTCCTGCACGTCAAGTCTCAAGTATCTTCTTGACTTGAGGCGCCTTGGTGGAGGGTTAGCCAAATCTCTAAAGACTGGGAAATCCTCATGAATGTGTTGCAACTGGGGAATGAACTTGTTCTTTCTCTCCAACCTTCTGATATCTGGAGGCATGATGTTACTAAGTACAGGCAACCACTCAGTCTCTGTTGATCTCAATGTCCCACTAATCTTCCCCATAGTTCCATTGAAAACTGTATCAATTTTCTCATCATGTCTGCTGTGAGCCCAGACAGAAGAGCAGTACTCCCCTGTACTGTACAGAAGTGCGAGACTTGATGTTCAAAGGGCGTTCATGTCACAACCCCAGGTTGTTCCCACAAGTTTGCTGATGATACTTAGCCTTGTCTTCAGTTTATCTATCAACCCCTGCAGATGTTGTCAATATGTTGGGGATCTATCAAGTGTGACTCCTAGGTAACGGGGAGCTTCCTGATGAGAAATTCTTTTGCCACATAACCCTTTGCATGCTGGTTACTGAGATTGAATATTGTTGAGACAGATTTGGACGGGTTTGGCTTCAAGAACCACTGCTGGAAGTATTCTGCCATTATCTCTAGATCCTCATCTAGCACAATTTGAAGCTTTTCAAAATTTCGTCCTTGAGAAACAAGCCCAATATCAGTATAAATAAACTTGTGTGATTGAGTAACAGGCAGGTCTGTAGTATAAACATTGAACAAAATTGGTGAAAGAACCGATCCTTGAGGTGAACCATTTTGTAATCTTCTTATAGTGCTAAGTTTACCATGAAGAGACACTCTGCATGCACGGTCTCACAATATTGCTCCAAAGAGATTGACGGTTGCTGTGCATATCAGCATCCTTGCTAACTTCAGAAGAAGACCAGAAATCCACACTGTGTCATTATGCTGCACTAAGGTCCAGAAATATGACTCCTGATTTGAGGTTTCTCTCAAACCCATGCTCAATGTGAGTTGTGAGCCTCAATACTTGTTCCTCACAACCCATACCCTCCCTGGAACCAGTCAGCTCCTCTGGCAAACATTCATCCATCCTGCTCCCGACTCTTGTCAGCAGGACTCGTTCAAAAAGTTTGTACACAACTGACAACAGGGCTATTGGTCTGTAGCTTTTTGGGTATCTTTGATCTTTTCCTGGCTTCAATACTGCTACAACCTTTGTTTTTTTTTTAGGATTTGGGAAACTCGGCTCTAACAATTACTTCAGAAAATTGCATTGAGAGCCACGTTATAGCTTTTGGTCTCAAATTCTTGATAAACTCAGGCAGAACTCCATCAACTCCTGATGCTCTATTGCCTTTCATCTTTTTGATGACAGGTATAATCTCTTCAGAACTCACCAACTCAGCCAAAAAGGATTGTTGAATGCTGTTTTTCAGCTCCTTCTGTAGTTTTCGCTTCATTTGAGCTTTCAGCTTTGGGGGCACATTTATATCACCATTTTCCTGGAAGATGTCAGCTATTTGATCAGGAGTCACATCCGCTCTTTTCATGGATCTTGTGTTCCCACTCAGCTTTCGGAGTAAACTCCATGATTTTCTGCCGGAGAGAGTGGAATCAAGACTCTGCATGGCTTCCATCCAACGATTGCATCTTCCTTCAACATATCCAATCAAGTACACAACTCATACCACAACATACAAGTCTAGATGTACGAAGTTCTAAAGAGAATACAGAAAAATCAAGAAAAAACTATAATCGACCACATGATAGACTACTTTTTTCCATCTATTCACGCAGATACATCTACTAGCCCGCCTTCAATTCATCAAATCAGTTAAAACACAATGTCAATTGGGAATGCTTCCACGAAATGTAGTCAGCAGAAGCATTCTACTTCAAGATTTAACACTACTACGAGAAAAATTAGCATCAAAGGACCACATATTAACAATACCACTAACTTCACTACAACATTATTACAGCTTGAAACTAACAAGTTGTAATTTTCGAGAAGAAACAATAGAGGTGACAGTCGAAATCCCAATAATCACAAAAAATGAAGAAATAAGATTATTTGCCTACATCCCGACTCCATTAACTTGGAAAGGAAAAAAACTGTATATTGAAGAAGAAGAAACTATTCATAGCTAAAAGTCAGAATCGGACAGTTGTGATCACCGTTAACCATTTAGAACAATGCAATCCAGAAACAACGATTTCATGCTACATTCCAAGACTCCAACAATCCAATGACCTCACTTCCACATGCACATCCCATCTGATATCATCATAAATTCTGAGCGAACTTCAAAAATTTTGCCAATTTACTTGCGAAATTGATAAAACACTACTCCAATTGTTCAAGATAATCCAACAAGTTTCAACATCTCGAGCATCCGACCTAATACAAAAATTGTTTGCAATGGCACGGTTCAACAAGAACTTCAAACAGATTTACCGGAGACAACACACATTATGCTGCCCTGTCATTGCTCCCTACAAACGGGAACTGCAGCTCTGATTCGCACTACACTTCCCTTGTGATTCAAGAACATCTACCTTACCAATACTCAATCATTTCCTTCTTCTCCATTGGCATATAAATAAAATGTAGAGTATTCCAACTAAGAGGAAAATCCTTATAATCTTAAATAAATAATTATCAGAAATTAATCGAATTGAAATAAATAGAAACTCCTTTTTATATAAGATAAATAATGACTTGTTCGATAATAATCTGTTCTCCTTTTCTTCATAGCCTAATTTATACAACTTTTTAAACTATACATTTCAAATTTATTTCTATTCAAATATTGTAAAACAATAAATTTTGTATTTCTTAAAATGATTTTTATTTTTATTTCTTTAAAATATCAGCTCTACCATCTTCAACTATGTATCTCCTTCGTAACTCTTCTTCCCATCTGGGAAGTGGTGGAGCCCCCAATATTTACAAAGCATTATAACTTGGCTACAAATAATGGTGATACATATTAATTCAATTTCAAATTCAAATTTATTGATTCTCAAAAAAATATACAACACTTTCAAGACAAAAAAAAAAAAAATATATATATATATATATATATATATATATATATATATATATAAGAATCTACACCTGCAAAGAAACCCTGTGCGCAGGTGTGAGTTGCAATATAAATGTTTTTCAAAAATATTCAACAAAAATGATCCAAAACAAATTTCTTTAAAAAATACAGAATAAAAACTAGTACTTAATAATAAAGAGGATACTAAAAGTAAAGGAACAGAAGGACAAAAGACGGAAAAGGCCAAGAAGGAAGAAGAAGACAAAGAAGAAGGAGAATGAAGAAGAAGAGAACAGTAAGAGGTAGGTAAGTCAACTGCAACCATGGAGTAGATGAAAATTAGTTTATTTAAAACAGTAGTTACATTCTGACAGTTCAGACAGGCTTTTTTGCTCAAAATCCCCCTTCTCCCTCTCCGCCCACTCTCTCTACATCCAATGCTATACTGTCAGATTAAAGTGAATTGAGAAATTCTCTCTCTCTCTCTCTCTCTCTCTCTCTCTCTCTCTCTCTCTCTATCTGATGCTATACTGTCAGATTGAAGTGAGTTGAGAAATTCCCTATCACTCTCTCTCTCTCTCTACATCTCATGCTATACTGTTAGATTAAAGTGGATCCTTATCTCTACAATAATCTAAGTATCTAAGTTCTATAATATCCATATTATGCTTGGTTTCCAACTGACAGTCAAGAGTACAATCAAACTGTTTATCAATATTATGCATGTGTAAAAAATTGAGCTCTTATGCTGTACAAGCATCCCAGTTGTTATTGTCAAAGTGTTTTCTATGACAATATGTAAGTATAATTGGAATGAGCTTGCATATCTAAAAATACTTACATATTCTCAGACCTATTTCACTCAGGGCGGGGTATCTTAATACTCAATGTCTATAGTTACCATGAAACTGTCTTAAGAATATGCTATTCCCACTCACATTCAATTCCCATGAACAAGAATTAAGACTTCTGATGTTGTCCTCATTCAAAACTACTAAATATTTTTCTGGTAACTTGATAGTATGTTTAAAGTCACCTTCACTATCAATATCGATAATTTTAAGGTGAATTTTGCCATTATTGGCAAATGTTACCTTCATTACTACAAAACAATCAAAAGGATAAAATTCATAACTCCAATCGGCTAGTGGATTTGCTTCTACAGAGAACTCATTAAAACTTCTCCAATCAAAATAGTGAGACATTGTGAACTTGTCAGCTCGACTGTTTAGAGAGAAGTGACGCACGTGCTATGCCCCCTCTTGGTGAATGTTTCCCGAGATAAATGACGCGTGTGCTACGCCCCCCTGTGGGTGGATGTTTCCCCCTTCCCAAATTCTATAGATAAGAGTGTACGCCTTCATATAACTCCTACATAAAACTGTTACATTCAATCATAGATGCATGAAAAAAATGTATAGTTTGATTTATCATCTTGAAGTAGCATGTGTTTGTGTTAGCAAGAAAACCGTTAAAGTTCATTGTACTTCAAATTTCTCCCTCATATGCCAAGTGTTATCCTTTCACAAGATTTTATGTTTTCGAAGACAATATGAAGCCTTTATATTGGG
>NW_024094538.1:0-8427 GCF_014356525.2 Nilaparvata lugens
ATATCCTTCCATTGAAAATCCGGTAGAAGAACCCAGCTAGGAAAGAAGACAGAAAGTTGAAAAAATATATAAAAAGGAGAAGAAAAGAAGACAGAGAGTCAGTCATACAGAAGCAAAAGCAAACATGGAACGGATAAGAGACCGGAAGGGGAAGGAAATAAAACAGAATACAAAAATAAACATGAGGGAAAAATAGCGGACCTATTCAAATAGACTACGATCTTGGGGAGCTCTGATTTGTATTGGGGTCTTCTATACTCGTTTCTAAAGAGGGCACTTGAAAGTTTCAACTCGAAATTCGTTTTTATGATATTCAGAGAGAGAGATATAGAATACCGAGCTACGGCGATTTGATGGTTCGTTGGTACAGTTGAAGGGGGGAGGGTACCGTTGGAGGGTACCCATCAGAAGGTACCGTTAGATGATATAGTGAGGTCCACGTTATAATGACAGTATTTGATCAACTTTGGTTTTGCTATCCTTGTCTATCATTCGACATAACCGGTGGTACTATCCTTTTCTAGGTCCACAACGATGCCAATTATGTTTTTGACAGGGTAGAAATATAATTAATCAATGCAGAGAATCGGCATCGCTATTCTTCTATCTTTATCCACTGCCATTATAACGTGGACCTCACTGTAGTACGATAGGCACTCAAAGAGCATATCATTAATTTTACGGTCAAAAGAGCACTCGACAGTTGTATTGATGACGACCAATTAAGCTTGAAACTTCTGCTCCCTATTTCCATCTATGGATGATTTTGAAATGAAAAAAACTCTTTATTTGGTGGAGTTGGGACTTCTAAGTCCTCTCCACCCCTCAGCCATGATATCGTTCAATTGCTTGCCAAGTTCTGTGACTACTTTCAACTTTTTATTCGATTTGCTACTTTCAAAATTGACTAAAGACAATCTTCAGTTTTGATGTTATCTGCGTGAATCCTGTCTCTTCGAGTACTTTTATTTATCGATTTATTCATTGATCTAATAAAAAACTATAATCATAATATAATAAACTAGCCGTCATGCTCACTTCGCTCGCCATATCCGTCTAGCCAGGGGGCTCCGCCCCCTGGACCCTCGACTGGATCGTCCAGGAATGAGATCAGCAGGCTCGCTTCGCTCGCCCGGATTTTTCATTTGAGCATTTTTATCATATGTTAGGACAATCCAGTCGGGGGTCCAGACTAAACGTCTGGCTAAACGGATATGGCGAGCGAAGCCAGCCTGACGGCTAGTAATATAATATTCCCAGGATTGAAGTATCAGTACCCAATCAATTTTTCCGCGATAAATGCATTTAAATCTTCAACTTGGTGCCAACCTAACAAAGTCAACTAAACTTGATGCCAACCTGACAAAATTATTAATTTAGTTGCCAGAACAACTGTTTCGAAGAGGTACTCTATCTAGATTATAGTTCTATAGTAACAAATGATATGGAAATTTCAATTATAATTAAGAGATTGGGAGAAGAAGAATATACATGCTGAAAGACGAACTTTTAACCCTTAAAATCAACCCTTAGAGTTAAAATATTGCCAAAAGATTCCTCAGTGCGCCTCTAAAGGACCAACTGAACATACCTACCAAATTTGAACGTTTTTGATCCGATAGATTTTTAGTTCTGCGAGTGAGTGAGTGAGTGAGTCAGTCAGTAAGTGAGTGCCATTTCGCTTTTATATATATAGATTTATTCATTTATTGTATAAAACACTATAATCATAATATAATAAATTATGACATTGAAGGAAAACTAGGCTGAGCCTGTACTATTACTCTTCAAGAATTTTGATAAGAAGTAAATGTTGTCCAAAGGTTGAGGTTAAGATCAAACACTGCTTCGTCACTTGTTTTTAGTCCAGGAATAATGATTTCAAGATTTTGAAGGTTGATATAATACTTAAAATGAATAACAGAATGTATGACAATGAATAAAAACTGAAGAAATATTGCACTCATTTGAAAAATTTGAATACAAAATCGCAAACCTACCCACAATTTTTGATTAGATTAGATTAGAGTTCTTTATTTATGTATCTTACTATATTTACTGGCTTATACACTAATTTACATTACGGCTGTTCGGAACACTTTTTTTAAATTGGGATAATCTTCAATATAATTGTTAAGATCATTATAAGAGTGAGAGAAAGTGGCAACTGAAATTTTTAAGTGGTCTAATAAGCGAGTCATGGGTTGTTGAAGTGCTAAACTCCGTTTTATTTCCTGATCAAAAACGGTTTCGAATTTTCCATTGGTGTTTTTTTAAATACATTCAGTAAAATTATCATTGGCTTTGTTCTAATAAGCGTTTTTTACTTTCCTTGCCCTATTACCATAGGTAAGGGAAGTATTGCTTTCCGAAAAAAATTAAGGTATCCAAATTTCTAAATTTCTATACGTTTCAAGGTCCCCTGAGTCCAAAAAGTGGTTTTGGGTATTGGTCTGTATATATATATATATATATATATATATATATATATATATATATATGTGTGTGTGTGTGTGTGTGTATGAGTGTATGTGCATCTGTGTACACGATATCTCATCTCTCAATTAACGAAATGACTTGACATTTGGAACTTAAGGTCCTCACACTATAAGGATCCGACACGAACAATTTCGATCAAATGCAATTCAAGATCGCGGCTGAAATTACAAAAATGTTGTCAAAAACAGGGTTTATCGCGATTTTCTCCAAAACGGCTCCAACGATTTTGATCAAATTCATACCTAGAGAAGACATTGATAAGCTCTATCAACTGCCTCAAGTCTCATATCCGTAAAAATTTCAGGAGCACTGCACCATCTATGCAAAGTTTGATTTCAGATTCCCAATTATGAGGCTTCAGATACAATTTGAACAAAAAATTTCAAGTGGAAAAGATTGAGCTCAAAAATATCTACAATTAATGTTAAGTAGCATTTTCACCTAAAGTTGAAAATAAGCTCGAAATTCGAGAAAATAAGATTATTCAATTGCAAACTGTTGGCAACTGTTGATTCTATTAAATCATTCACTATGAAGAGATAGCAGACTTCGTGTGTCTGCAGCGCTATTGTCCTGTCACAAGCTGGCTCAGATCTTAGAAATGTAGACTTGAGATGCGAGGGAACACTAGCGTCAGTTCATCAATTTTCATAGCGGCAAGGAAAGTTGTGTGAGTGCACCACACCAGATTTTTCGCGATTAATGCCAAAATAAACAAGTTATCGAATCTACAAAAAATGTTACTTCATCATTCATGAACTATATGGGGGATGAAATGTTTCAGTTGGGAAAGATACATTTCTTGAATTTTTAAGAGAAGTTCAAATAATATAGTTGAAACCGTTTATGATCTGGAAAGAGAACAGAGTTAGCACTTCAACAACCCATAGCTCGCTTATTAGACCACTTAAATATTTCAGTTGCCTCTTTTTTTCACTCTTATCCAATAATTTTAACAATTGTATTGAAAAAGATTATTCAATTTAAATAATACATTAAATAATAATTTAAAAGTTTACCGAACTGCCTTAAATGACGGTGATGCTAATTATTCAACGAATTTTATAAAGTATGAAAAATCAATCAATTAGAATAAAGACAATATTTTATTGTGATGTAACTTCATAAATAGAATAGAATGACTGCCTCCATTTTTGACCTAGAAAATCGGTGTGACAAATGATTGTCGATTCTCTGAAAAGGATATAAAGTAATATCCTTTTCGCCCCACTTGGATGTAATGAGCTGGTTTTCGTGCATCATATATGGAGGCCGAAAATGATTTTCTGACCAGGCCGGTAAAAGTTTTACGGCCCTAGGTGCGAAATATACTATTCCTGCTCTCAATCTTTTCTAGTCCTCGGCCTACGGCCTCGGACTTGAAAACCGATTTCGAGTCGGAAAAGTCTCATTTTCAGCCCTAGGTGCGAAATATACTATTTCCTCAACACCCAACCAGGTACTTAATGGAGACTTGAATGATAATTATTATTAAACGGATATCCAAATTAAATGCTGTAAAATAGAAAGTTTATTTTCTGCCTTTGCACAGCCTTAATGATTGATGGATTTAGAATAATGTAGAAAAAGTATGAAGAGAGCAAGATTGATTGATTGATTGATTGATTGATTGATTGATTGAGTACTTTATTTATGTAGATTACAATATATACTGGCTTATACACTTTATACAATAGCTTACAATACAGCAAAATATAGATGAATTTACATAATATAGACTAAGAAAATAATTATTGAACTGTATATGATATGAAAAAGCATTTGTTATATAATAACTATAGATAATAATTAATTGTAATGCATGTACATAAATGGCGGGCTTTGGACATATCAATGTCCATTCTTCGGAACAATATTCAATATATCCTCCCCACTAACTCTCTACCAAGAAGGAGAGATGATAAGTGGACGATGAGTATGAAAGCCCCACTACATCATTCCAAAAACATGCAGAGCGCGTTCCAAAAACATGGGGCACATTCACAGCAATGTAAGTCAGTCTATTGCTGACACGTTGTAGAAAATGTCCATTAGTGCGGGGGGGGGGTGGCTTGCCAAAATTAGGGTTGATGTTGTGTTACCCTGAACACGAAAAGGGCTGACGAATTAGGGGTGCAGAGAAATGATAAAGAGAGGGGAAACAGAGTCGGGAAGAGAGGGGGCAACCAAGAGTGAAAGAGAGGGGGCAACAAAGAGCGAAAGAGAGGGTGAATCAAGAGGGAAAGAGAGGGGGAAGAGCGTGAGAGAAGAAACTATGAGAGGGTAACCATAGGAAAAAAGAGGGGCAACAAAGAGCGAAAGAGAGGGTGAATCAGGAGGGAAAGAGAGGGGGCAACAAAGAGTGAAAGAGAGGGTGAATCAAGAGAGAAAGAGAGAGGGGAAACAGAGAGCGAAGAGAGTGAGAGAAGAATGACAAGCCATCTGACTGATGTTGTTCAGAAAATGTGAAGCCTGTTAATTCCAGTCCAATATGCATATTACATTCATCTAATGCTTGCTTGATTCCGAATAATATTCCTGTCTGTCATTTGAGTATCAGACCATACATACAATGAGAGATTAACGTCTGTCAGTTAAGTATCACTTGGATATTATCAGCCTTGTTATTTCGCCTCGTTATATTGCCTTCTTCTTCTTCTTCTTCTTCTTCTTCTTCTTCTTCTTCTTCTTCTTCTCCTCCCTCTCCATCTTTTTCTCCTGTTTCTCCTCCTCTGCGCTTCTTCCCTCTCTGTCCTTCTTCAACTCATTTTCTCCTCCTTCTTTATCTCTTTCCACTTTTTCTTCTCCTCCGATTAATTTCTTCCTCTCCTAATTCGTCTTCTTCATATCCTCCTGTCCCACTGAAGAACCTGTCTCCTATCCTGCCTTTTTATTTTCCTTCTCCTTCTTCTTCTTCTTTTTCTCCCTCTTCCTCTTACTCTTCCACTCTTTCTTCTTCTTCTCCTCCCTATATAATCTTCTTTCTCTTCTTCTTCTCCTTCCTCTTCTTCCCCTTCTTCTTCTTCTTCTTCTTCTTCTTCTCCTTCTTCTTCTTTTCCTTATTATTCATCTTCCCCTTCCTTCTTCCCCTTCTTCTTCTTCCCCTTCTACTTCTTCCCCTTCGTCTTCTCCCCCTTTCTTCTTCTTCTTCTCCTTCTTCTTCTTTTCCTTATTATTCATCTTCCCCTTCGTCTTCTTCCCCTTCTTCTTCTTCCCCTTCTTCTCCACCACCCCCTCCCACTCCACCACCACCTTTTATTTCTTCTTCTTCTTCCTTTCCTCCTTGTTCATCTTCTTCTTCCCCTTCTTCTCCTCTTCCTCCAACTCCTACTCCCCATCCTCCTCTACGCTCTTTCTCTTCTTCTTCTTCTTCCCCTTCTTCTCCTCCTCCTCCAACTCCTACTCCCCATCCTCTTTCTCTTCTTCTTCTTCTTCTTCTTCTTCCCCTTCATCTTCACCCCTTCTTTACCACCACCTCCTCTCCCTCATCCTCCTGCTCCTCCTCCTCCTCCTCCTCCCCCTTCTATCTTCTTCTTCTTCTTCTTCTTCCTCTTCTTCTTCTTCTCCCCCTTCTCCTGCTCCTGCTCCTCCTCCTGCTCCTCCTACTCTTCCTCCTCATTCTTCTTCTTCTTCTTCTTCTTCTTCTTCTTCTTCTTCTTCTTCTTCTTCTTCTTCTTCATGATGTAGGGGAAATGTGACTTGCTTGACTGTTATTCACATAATATGATAATAAGATTATTGAGGAGGGTGTATTGCCGTAGGATGTTGGAATGTTTTGGCCATGAATAATTGCTGTTCTGAAATGTTGACTGATTATCTGAGTTCTCCGACGAGCTCGTCAAAATAGTCATCTATATAATAAGAGAGAGAAGGGTTGTGTTTGTGCGTTTGTTTTCATCGAAACATGTCAACATGTCGGAAAACTGCTCACTGGAAAACGGCATACTGGAAAAACGGAAGGATTTAGATCTCTAAATTTTGCTCATAGATTCTAAAATGATATCAATCTCGTGCACCTCGAAGCCAAAATTTCAATTTTCCTTCTAGATTTTCCAGAATTAAGCCTCGTTTATACCAAAGTTATTAACAGAATGTTAATAACTTAATCCTTATACTAGATATTATCATAGAGAAATAATAGCGTAAGTAGATATCCCATGGTATAGGGCGTTTATGTCGCAACTTTTACTGTTATCTCAAGCCGATTATTGTAGATTTTTACTACAAATATGCACAATATGAGAGACTGCCAGCGTCACATAGCTTTATGGGAAAGAACTACATGGACTATCGGCTTGAGATAACAGTAAAAGTTACGACATAATCACCCTATACCATGGGATATCTACTTATGCTATTGTTTCTCTATGATATTATATTAGATTGAACATAAAAATCATATCATACACATGATGAACATATCCGTTCAATCTAATTTAATCTATAAGGATTAAGAATATGATAACTAACATTTTGTTAGTGTAAACCTTAGACCAGTTATAGAGTAGACACGCTGGTAAATCTAGCCTCTGAAGCCAACATCTACTGCCAAATCCACCCATCTTGTCACAACAGTGACGTCACACATCGTATGGAAAACTTTCCGATTCATGGTGTTTTTAGGTTATTTCTAGCTACGGGCAAAAACGATTTCGGTTAAGTTATAATGTGTTATGTGATATCGGCTTCAAAGTTATAATGTGTTTTGGAAATAATAAGGTACAGTAGCCTACAAAACTAATTTATTGTCATGCTGCAATGAGTTCACTTACATCATAACCAAGAATAATATTACAGTTACAACTTACAATATTTATGTGTATAAATTTCAACTTATGCATGAAAAGATATTCCACTTTTTTCCTAAAAATTTCAGTGCAATTATATGCTGCGCAGATTACCATTTTCATAAATAATAATTACATAAATAAATATCAATCTGCTATGGAAAACAAGCCATGTTTAACAACAATGCATTGTTTAACAACAATGTAAGTTATACACCACAAACACTTACACAACAAACTCAAAAAAGTTTTCTATAATTTCTATACGATGCGTGACGTCACTGTTGTGACTTCAAGATGTGTGGATTTGGCAGTAGATGTTGGCTTCATCGACTTTCAGTATGAATAGGCTAAACAATGGGCCGTGTCTATTCTATAACTGGTCTAAGTGTAAACGCAGCGTTCTTCTAGATTTTTTAGAATATTAATGTTCTAATTTCATTCATAGGAGATGAACTATTTATTGAGATGTATAAACCATATGTTTATAAAGAACTATAATCTAGAGAGACTACCTTTTGAAACAGGTGGTTGAAATTGGCAACTAAATTAATAACCAGTCCAATTTTGTCAGGTTGGCATTAAGTTGAGGAAGGTTTCTAAACAAGATTTGAGTTCTGTTACTCTATTGGGTCAGCATCAAGTTGAAAACCCTATCTATACCATAACTAGTAGTTCTGTGAACAGTACGATAATGATGAAGAATATAAGAGATAAGTATATCCAGAGAGATAGGTTTTGTTTGAGATATATATGTGTAATTGCCCAAATGTTTCTGTCTCTCCTCATAGACAATATCACTCCCAGGGTTGCCAAATTGATATTGGAAAAATACCCCGGAAACAGACTGACATCTGTCTCTCTTCTCAACCTATCAGTCACACGATCAATCCCAACGATTGAAAATTCCAATATTGTCTCGAAAAACAATGACAGTCATGTCATACTACCCTTCACACACTCACTCTCTCTCACGCTCTCTCTCACTCTATCACTGTCTATCTCTTTCTCACTATCCCCCACACATTCTCCAATCCATCACACATCAACAACGGGATTCCAGCCCCGAAAGTGTCACTCCACATCATTTTTGGGGCTGGAGTAAAAAGGGAAAGCCACTTTTTCAAAGCATATGAAATTC
>NW_024094539.1:0-9981 GCF_014356525.2 Nilaparvata lugens
CGTACAGAGCAGGACTGACGGCACGCTTGCGCAAGGTCAGGACCATGCGTTTTTACACTGCGTACGAAGACCATCGGTCGAGCTCGTGCGCATCCGTTTCATCAGTGCGACTGACGCGCTATTGAATCAAATAGAAGCTTTCATAGCTGTAGCTATCAGTAGCCCGATCGCAAACATAACCAATGTGCTGACATCTCTGCCCGACAATCAGCTGATATAGCATGATGAATGAATTCATTAATAGTGTCCATATTTGAATTTAGAGTTTTTCTTAGCCTACATTTCTTCAATAATTTCCTAAATTTTTTATTGGAAAAATCATATATTATTAATTTTATCTACATTTATTGATCTGTAGCTTAAAGTGACTGCAGTATTCTCAATGGTGATACAAGCTCGATATAACTCATCAAAATTTCTGATGAACATTCTGAGGTAGTTAAAATGTATCTTCATCCCCAAGCAATGATGTATGTAATGGTACTAAATTCCCTTTGAAATGCTCTTTGGGCGACCATCGGGTGAACTTGATATCTACGTCTTTTAATCTTTTGTTTACGAAGATAATAAGCTGCAATCAAACAATCTGTAAAGGCGTCCATTTTGTGAGTCAAAAACTGATGTATGATGCGTATGTCATATGTACATACGCACTGACGGTCGATCGAGCTCTGTAACCGACCTAAGGAAACAAAAAAAGCCTACGTGGTACATATACAAAAAAAATTATGATATTAAAACAAATACCGTAGATACCTGAAGAAATGTAGCCAAAACATTTTTAAATTGATATTTTCGTTGATATAATTATACATTTATTGCATATTTCCAGGTATCTAAAACAAGGAACCGCTTTGTATAGGATTTACTACTCCACGTAAGACACAGAAAAAGCACCTACAGTTCCTGGTTTTAATCAATGGAAATATTTCCTCCGGGCCTGCGCTGTAAGAGCTTTAACGCTGCCTTCTATTATTCGAGTTTTTACGCCAGCCAATCTGATGAATACGACTCAGACGTTCCACAAGAGAGAGAGTACCTTTGGTGACTAATGACGAGTGAGTATTTTGCTTTCTCAACCATTTTACATATTTATTTACAATCCATCTATATATATAAAAGCGAAATGGCACTGACTCACTCACTCACTCGCAGAACTAAAATCTACCGGACCAAAAACGTTCAAATTTGTAGTTATGTTCAGTTGGCCCTTTAGAGGCGCACTAAGAAATCTTTTGGCGATATTTTAACTCTAAGGGTGGTTTTTAAGGGTTTAAAGTTCTTTTAGCATGCATAAAGTTTCCAATATCTTAAAATTATAATTGAAATATCCATACCATATGTAATATAGAACTATAATCTAGAGAGAGTACCTCTTCGAAACAGTTGTTCTGGTAACTAAATTGAACATTTTGTCGGTTTGGCATTATGTTGAGTTGACTTTGTTAGGTTGGCACCAAGTTGAAGATTGAAATGCATTTATCCAGGACCTCATAAATACCATTTATCCAGTT
This sequence comes from Nilaparvata lugens, assembly GCF_014356525.2. NCBI lineage: Eukaryota > Metazoa > Arthropoda > Insecta > Hemiptera > Delphacidae > Nilaparvata > Nilaparvata lugens. The sequence goes on from NW_024094539.1 coordinate 1,515, forward strand.
AGCCAAAATTAGCGTTTTTCGCACTTTTCTGCGTTTCCTCACCTTTTTCAATAGTTGATGGAATGGCGAGCGAAGCGTGCCTGACGGCTTGTTTTACATATTTATGACTTGGTTAGTGTTTTGGAAGGCACCTAGGCTCCAGCTGTCCCAAACAGGCTGTTAGCTGGGTCCCGACCAGTTGAGATGATATAGATGTAGGAAATGTACCGTAGTTACCAATGACAAGTTAGTAACTTGCTGTTTCAACACTAATATTGTTGCCAAATTGTGTAAAATTTCAATCTTTTCATGCAATTCCATATGACTGGATGTATTGAAATTGACAACTCTGCATCATCTGTGTTGAATTGAATACATCCAGTCATATGATGAGCAAAGGAAGACAGAACATAGAAATCATTATTTCAAACAACTAAACCACCTAATGACTTACTAAGCACTAAATAATTAATAAATACGCTCAAAAAAACTAACAAAACCTACTCTAGAACATGGTACGCCATAGTGGTAGGTCAATTTTCTTACAGAAAAAACTAAACAAGTATAGGACACATTATAAGAATTTTTGTAACTAACTATTGTATGTAATATTGTAATTTATCTAATATTCGTGTAATTATGTTGTAGTTTTAGTTTTTTTGGAAAAACCATTTATTATTTATATGGGCTTACATGAAAAGATCACAATTTGACAACAAGGATATTTTCTCTAAGGCTAGGGGCACACAAGCGCACTAAGTGCGTCCGTTGCAACTTACTTTTTTACCTCCGTTGTAGAAATACATAGAAGTGATTGGTGACAACACGAGGTACGTGCGTACCAAGTAACGGACGGTGATTTTTGAACTGCGCAGAAATGCTACAACGCACGTCGAGACATGCAAAAGTTATTGCTTCGTCTGGTTCCATTGCGTAAAGCCAACTGACGTTGACGCACCACACTCAACGCTCGTGTGGTGTCGTTGGTGACGGCCGCAAAAAGTAAGTTGCAACGGGCGCACTAAGTGCGCTTGTGTGGCCCTAGCCTAAAGGTGCATTTTCGTTTGTGCATAAATTTCCGCAGTCGACGACGGCAAGCATTGTTGACATTCATAATGTCCAAATTTCAAGTGTGCTAAAACAGCAGATTAATACTTTTTCATTATTTTTCTTTATTATTCAAGAATCAAACATTTCTAATAATATCAACATATTGCCATTTAAAAGCGTAAAAAAGTGTAAGCTCACCTCCCCCATTAAAACATAATTGACATAATCTTTTAGGTTATTTAGACAGATGAAATCTACCCATCTGAGATTCTCTCCCTGTCGTGGTCGCCGACGGCATTTCGCACAAAGGAAAACCCAGCTTTAGGTGGGCCGTGATAAACAATTATCCACTAAATAGTTATTCATTACAATAAGTATATGTCTTTTCCAAATTAACGGGTTTAAAGCAGTTTTGGGCGAATGCCTGTTGTTTCTACCTGCATTGTATCTATTGTCTATGAATAAATGAATCAAAATGAATCTATAAATATATGAATCTAGGCTATTCTAAATCTTACTTTCAACAAATATCTACTAATTAGTTAATCATTACTAAGCAATCTTTGTTCACAGATTCCTTTGAAACTCTGATGAATGATATCTGTTGTCTCGCATATCCCACAAGGAACATGATCTTGAACCAAACTTATCAACTTTTCATTGTCCATAGTTACAAATTTTATAAACAGAACAACTTCAAAAAACAAAAACAAACAAGACTGTGAAACACTAGTCTCAGCTCGACTAGTTAGTTCGGCCGGATAGAACCGGAAAATCCCATTCAATTCGGATCGAAAAATTGATCGGCCGGAAACGGCCGTGCACGGCGTATGAACTTGTTGCAATGACGAGCATCTATTCCTTTCTTTGTTGGGGGATCGTCGGTCGCGTTGGGTAATTTTCGTCTGATGCTAGTTCGGACGAAACGGTTCTAGTGTACGTCCCACCTTGGGCTGGGCTATAGTGAGGTCCACGTTACAATGGTAGTATTTGATCATCATTGGTGTGCTACCTTGTCTATCAGCCTGAATCTTGGTTTCATCTTTGTATCATCTTCCTATAGTGAGGTCCACGTTATAATGACAGAGTTTGATCAACATTTGTGTTGATATCCTTGTCTATCATTCGACAAAGCAGATAGTTTGTTATCCTTTGCTAGTTCCACAATGTCGTCAGATCGTTTTTCAACACAAAGTAGAAATATAATTAATTAGCAAATATTCAATCTCAATTATAAAAATTCATTATTTAATCAATAAAAAATATATTTTTTGACGAATAAAATATGGTTGATTATCATAAACAAGAATGAACAGTTAGTGCCGTTGCACAAAAGCGGTTAAATTTTCGTGGTCACTCTACGAGAACCAATAGAGAAGCTGTATTATCAAAAAGGCCTTCTCTTATTGGTTCTCGTGAAACTAATCACGGTGAAAATTAATAGGCTTTTGTGCAACCGGGCCTAATATTACATCAGATACACCGGTTTCAGCTATCCTCTATGGACGGCAGAGGCAGGGCAGAGAATTGGCAACGTCGTCTCCCTATCTTTCTCCACTGTCATTATAACGTGCACCTCACTATAGATATGTTGTTTCTCCTTCAACCATTTTAATAAATTGAATCAATGAATGAATGGGTGGACGTTTTAATAAAATAGTAACATTTAATTTATGATTTTTATTTGGTGTATTATACTAATGATTTGTGTATAATGGGATCAATAAACGAATAAATGTGTGCATGTTTTCATAAGATAGTAGTAACATATTTGTGATTTTCATTTAATGAATTGTATATTATTCTAAAGGTGCGTACAGATATACGCGCCTCCAACACGCTCCGCAATCGCTCCGATCTAGGAGCTTGCCAAGCTCGACCTCTGTTACACGCTCTTCTCGCGTTCCACTCTTGCTCCCCGTCGATATCAATCGATCTGCTCGAGTGACGTTCGGTTGCGGAGCAGAGCGAAAGTCTGTACGCACCTTAATGATTTGTCCCTTTTTGTGTAGTTGAGAAGTTGATATTGTGGTAATTATTCATATTGAATGAAAAAGACTAAGAAATTGTCGAAAATCACAGACTTATTGATACTTAGAAAGACCGGTTTCGGTTATTACACCATGTCAATCTCTGATAAACTCTGTCAGAGATTCTGATATAACTCTGAGTTTATCAGAGATTGACCATTGTCAACATTGTCATTGTGAAACCGGTCTTTAGTAAGTATCAATAAATCTGTGGTTTTTGACAATTTCTTAGTCTTTTTCATTCAATTAAGGTTGTGCATTCAATAACTTTTTTTCAAAAAAAAATGTTTTTTCTTTTCTAATCTATTGGACAGGTTCTTAGGACATAATCATGCAATTGAATATTTTTATCAGCTTCTGTTAGCTAACAATAGGGCTTCAAAAGTCACTTTTTGAGGCAGATGGTACACATACCCTTCAAAAACTACTGGTCAGAAAAATTTGCAAGTCTCCTCTTCAATATAGTAAACAATTACGTCAACTTTGTTTTTGAAAATCTGAAAAATTGAATTTTTATGCATTTCAAACTCCTTTTTCACATTCAATGTTCGTTCTGTAGACTTCAAATTCATAGCAACTTGTAGCGCTGTTCTGATGAATAAAGTTGATGCTTGAATTCTTTTATAGACACAATAATAGCCGCTGGTATGTGTACCTTTAAAGCACGGTTTTACGCCTGCTATGCTCGGGCAGCAAGTGAATAGTACAGCTGGAGCGATCTAGCGAATTAGTTTGTCCCTAGAGCTAAGCGCTCGACGTTAATGATTTGTGTATGATGGGACCAATGAATAATAAATGAGCGGACGTTTAAATAATTTTTGGTAACATTTTGTGGTTTATTTTTCAGGAAACAACATTTAAAACTAGTGAAACGTAACAAGGACTCGCACCAGTGGAAGACGAAAATCAGCGAAAGTGACTTCAACAGGTGGAGGTGTGGACTGACAAAGTTTCCAAAACCCTCAACAATTTGAAATTAGTCCGACGAGAACAAGTAGACAGAGACAGGAGAAGAAGGAGAGGTAGCAGAGTAGTTCTGCCTTGTGTTGAATCGGAAACGCACGAGACCGACTGCAGTGTAGTAAGGCGAAAGAGAAGAAGAGGAAAAGGAAGGAAAATAGTGGGGGAGTGAGGGACTGCGAAAGTGTGATTGGGGATAGAAAGAAGAAAGAGAAAAGAAGAAGAGGAAGAAGAGTGAAGTGGAAGTGCTATGATTGTGAGGTGTGTGTTAGAGGGAGGGCGAAGGAGAAGAAGAGAAAGAGAAGGAAAATAGTAGAGAAGTGGGGGGATACTACCACTGATTGCGAAAGTGTGATTGGGGATAGAAAGAAAAAGAAGAATAAGACGCGGGGTGAAGTGGAAAGTGCTACTGATTGTGAGAGTGTGTGTAGAGGGAGGGAGAAGAAGAAGAAGGAGAACGAAAGTAGAAGGGAGGTGGTGGATACTACCACTGATTGCGAAAGTGTGATTGGGGATAGAAAGAAAAAGAAGAATAAGAAGAGGGGTGAAGTGGAAAGTGTACGATTGTGAGAGTGTGTTAGAGGGAGGGAGAAGAAGAAGAAGGAGAACGAAAGTAGAAGGGAGGTGGTGGATACTACCACTGATGCGAAAGTGTGATTGGGGATAGAAAGAAAGAAGAATAAGAAGAGGGGTGAAGTGGAAGTGCTACTGATTGTGAGAGTGTGTTAGAGGGAGGGAGAAGAAGAAGAAGGAGAACGAAAGTAGAAGGGAGGTGGTGGATACTACCACTGATTGCGAAAGTGTGATTGGGGATAGAAAGAAAAAGAAGAATAAGAAGAGGGGTGAAGTGGAAAGTGCTACTGATTGTGAGAGTGTGTTAGAGGGAGGAGGAGAAGAAGAAAAAGGAGAACGAAAGTAGAAGGGAGGTGGTGGATACTACCACTGATTGCGAAAGTGTGATTGGGGATAGAAAGAAAAAGAAGAATAAGAAGAGGGGTGAAGTGGAAAGTGCTATGATTGTGAGAGTGTGTTAGAGGGAGGGAGAAGAAGAAAAAGGAGAACGAAAGTAGAAGGGAGGTGGTGGATACTACCACTGATTGCGAAAGTGTGATTGGGGATAGAAAGAAAAAGAAGAATAAGAAGAGGGGTGAAGTGGAAAGTGCTACTGATTGTGAGTGTGTGTTAGAGGGAGGGGAGAAGAAGAAAAAGGAGAACGAAAGTAGAAGGAGGTGGTGGATACTACCACTGATTGCGAGAGTGTGATTGGGGATAGAAAGAAGAAGAAGGAGAAGAAGAAGAGGGGTGAAGTGGAAATTGCTACTGATTGTGAAAGCACAATTGTGAGTGAGAAGGAGAGGGTGAAAGAGAACGAAGAAGGTGGAGAAGGATCAGTGTATGATAGTGGATTGAGTGTGAGTAGTGTAGGGGAGAAGAAGAAGAAGAAGAAGAAGAAGGAGAAGAGGGAAGGATTCGGTAGTTTCAGTGATAATCTGACTGAAAGTGAGTGTGAAGTCAGAATCGGGGAGGATAAGGGAGTAAGAATGAAGAGGCAAAGAGGGAGTGGCAGCGAAGATGGAGGGGGAAAGAGTTCTTATAAACGAAGTAAGAAAGAGAAGCGCCAAAGTGGACAGAGGAGGAATGGAGCAGAGTGGCGTCTAAGAAGAGTGTGATGGAGAATATCGTGAAAATCGGTGGTAAGGATAAGAGAAGGAAAGTGGTGGAAAACCTTGGAAAGTCCTGATTCAGATGTTGATTTTAGAGAAGATCTGAGGAAAAACGGGAAAGTTTTTGAAAACTGTGGTTGCGAAAAGATGTGAGAAGAGACACTCTAGTCGGATAGTGAAGATGGTGGAGTGGAGGAATTGCCAACTAACCAACGATCAGGTAATCTCCGATTAAGAAAACTCCGTTAATGAGAAGAGTAACTCCAGTGATAGTGAGTTAGATACTTATAAACTGGTAAAGTCTTCACTACAAATCAACGATCGGTAAATCTCCGATTAAGAAAACGCGGTTAATGAGAAGAGTAACTCCAGTGATAGTGACTCAGAGGACAATAAGCTGAATAAGTCTTCAACTACTAATCAACGATCAGGTAAATCTCCGATTAAGAAAACTCCGGTTAATGAGAAGAGTAACTCCAGTGATAGTGACTCAGAGGACAAGAGAGTGAATAAGTCTTCAACTACTAATCAACGATCAGGTAAATCTCCGATTAAGAAAACTCCGGTTAATGAGAAGAGTAACTCCAGTGATAGTGACTCAGAGGACAAGAGAGTGAATAAGTCTTCAACTTCATTCAACGATCAGGTAAATCTCGATTAATGAGAAAGAGTACTCCAGTGATAGTGAATCAGAGGACAAGAGAGTGAATAAGTCTTCAACTTCAATTCAACGATCAGGTAAATCTCCGATTAGAAAACTCCGTTAATGAGAAGAGTAACTCCAGTGATAGTGAATCAGAGGACAAGAGAGTGAATAACTCTTCAACTTCAATTCAACGATCAGGTAAATCTCCGATTATGAGAAGAGTAACTCCAGTGATAGTGAATCAGAGGACAGAGAGTGAATAAGTCTTCAACTCAATTCAACGATCAGGTAAATCCGATTAATGAGAAGAGTAACTCCAGTGATAGTGAATCAGAGGACAAGAGAGTGAATAAGTCTTCACTTCAATTCAACGATCAGGTAAATCTCCGATTAAGAAAACTCCGGTTAATGAGAAGAGTACCTCCAGTGATAGTGACTCAGAGGTTGATAAGATGACTAAGTCTTCAACTACAAACAATTACAAAATGTTACAAGTTTGAAAACAGTTACTTCAAGTTTGAAAAAATCATCCAATGATGAAATAATGTCGCAGGATATGTTTGAAGCAGATAGTGATGACGAGGTGAAAATAACAGTGAATCTAGTGAAAGTGTGAGAAATAACGGTGACAAATCGAGGAACGGTGATTCAGATAGTGACGACCGTCAGGGGAAAACTATTCGAAAAGTAACAGTGACAAGAGGAGGAACAGCAGTGAAAGTAGCAGTGATTCTGACAGTAGTAGTAAAATTCAGGAAAAATCCAAGATTCTAACAAGTCCATGCAGGATGATAATCTTTGGAAACGGATTGAGAAAAAGGTTAGTATTTTATGATTTTAGGGGTTCGGAAGACATATATATTGTAGTACTATCATTCCATCATTATACTAGATTTGTGGATTCACAATGCTAGATTTGAATGCTCACAACGTCTTATCCTTTGTAGGAAAACTTGTGAGGTGAAAGTACCTCTTCAACAGAAGTAAAAGTGCGTACAGACTTGTGCGCACCAACACACTCAGTTCGCATTTCATCAGCTGATGCTATACTTATTAAGCTTATATCTGTATTTTAAAGTGTCTGTACAAATACAGATATAATAAGCTGATGAAAGGCGAAATGCGCGTGTTCGTGGCGCATGAGTATGTACGCACCTCAACATTTTAAAATTATAAATTATTAATGTAAAATATTTTGAGTTTGAGAAAGAATTATTGGAAATTTTAAGGAATCTATGTAAGTTTCTTGATATGAGCGGTAGCAGATCTGTAGACTACTAATTTGTGTGAACACTCCCATAAGAAACAATGGTATATTCTCCATTTGTCGGCTACTAATTTGTGTGAACACTCCCATAATAAACAATGGTATATTCTCCATTTGTAGACTACTAATTTGTGTGAACACTCCCATAATAAACAATGGTATATTCTTCATTGTCGGCTACTAATTTGTGTGAACACTACGATAATATACAATGGTATATTCTCATTTGTCGGCTACTATTTGTGTAAACACTCCCATAATAAACAATGTATATTCTCATTTGTCGGCTACTATTTGTGTGAACCTTCCATAATAAACAATGGTATATTCTCATTTGTCGGCAAAACTTCATTGCATAGCATGACTTTATTTAGAGTAGACTGCATGAAAATAGTCCGATGAGAGTGATGCAACGTTGTCAAATCTCACCTGCTACCTAATAGAATATTATCGGATTATGAATAAAGATTGATTTAGTTGTTTACTTATAACACTCCTGAGTCGTGAAGAATTGGCAACGTCTATGAATGAATGAATTTATTTGCCAAAAACAAAATACAAAAAAGCTTCACAAAAAATAAATATAAGTATTAGGCTACTGCATTTAAACTATGTTTGAGTTCAAATTTTCATCGGACTGACTATTCTCGTAAGGTTTATTTTAGTAACTGATCTCACTAGGCATCAAACCTGCATAATTGTAGAAATCAATCTGAAAAACAAACCAATTCAAACTGTATCCCAATAAAAAATAATATCGTGTGACCTGGCTGGCTCAGGTCTGGTGTCAGAGTTTTCAGGTCGCAACTGATCAATTTCAGGGCCTCTGACATGACCTAACGACTGCTTTGTCCCAATGTACAGAACGTTT
>NW_024094540.1:0-9866 GCF_014356525.2 Nilaparvata lugens
ATCCAACGATTTATGAAATAAAAAACAAAATGTGTTCTCTATTCTACTGGAATAAATCAGTTCATATTCATTCCAAAAGTATAGAGTATATTTACAATTCTAAATAAATGTTAATTCTAAATCTCTGACGACAGTGTCCAACGATTGATCTTCGTTTATGTATTGCACACAGGAAACATGAGGTGAGATGGGTAGTCTGCAGTTGAAGAGTTGTTAGTGGAATTTCACCAAGGTCGAAGCAACCAATATTATACTAAGATCAACATGACTCAAATCATGTCAATACATGACAGAAGTTTATTGATCCACCAATCAATAAAAGGTATCTCAGCTTAGAGCCAATCACAAGCAGCATCCTCAGATTCAAAAATATGGTTTCTTTTACTACAGACCTGAGTGATTTAACTTAACACTTGCTTAATTTTTTTATAAATAATTTTTTATCCTCAATAAATATTCCACATATTACATAAGTAATAAAGTTTGTGTTTTCATTGATTCCCCACTTGGAATATAGAATAGAATAGAATATCTCAGGTTAGAGCATTAGAACTTATAAAACTAGAACTTGGCTTATAACATTGAAATAAAAAACAAATCCTCTGTATAATTCTGTACCCTCTTCAAGCCATTTCGAGAGTTCTTTTTTTCTAAAGTAAATATTTATTTATTTATGAAAAACATGGAAGCATAAAGGATTTCTCCCAAAAATTGCTTCCATAACAACACAATTACAATAGTAATATATATACAGAGTGGGTGAAAAGTCCGAGAACGGCTTAATATTTCATACACAAAGGTTACTTGACGGTGGGTGTGATTGGGAATCCTACTCAAATTGAAAATACTTCTTTACTATTACTTCAAAAAATCTGGTCTGCCATCTTGGATCCGCCATATTGAATGCAACTTTACAAGTTCCCGTACAAGTTTGTAATGGAAGACATAGAAAAAAGCATAAATGATGTTAGAATATCAATAATCTAGCAAAACTTGATATTTAATTGAGTTTGAATTAAATTGATTCTAATTAGTATTATCAATTAAGATACGCTCTATAAGTTGACACCTGGAACATCAAAGTGGAATAAAAATTATGATAAGCTATGAACATACAGAGTGTAAAAGTCCGAAACGGTGGGGGGTGGTGTGATTGGGGATCCTACTCAAATTGAAAATACGTTTTTTACTATTACTTCAAAAAATCTGGTCTGCCATCTTGGATGCAACTTTATTTTTTAAATAGGAAGGTGGTCATGCGATACATGATTTCGATACGAAATTTTCAAGAAAAAAAGAATGGCGAAAACCGCATACAATATTTCAAACCGTTTAGAAGATATTCACATTATTAATCAATACTATTCAAATAATTCGATGGTGGGTATGATCGGGGATCCTCTCAAATTGAAAATACCACTTTACTATGACTTTAAAAATATGCTCCACCATCTTGGATCCGCCATATTGAAGGCAACTTTATTTTTTTAATAGGAAGGTGGTCATGCAATACATGATTTCGATACGACTTTCAAGAAAAAATGAATGGCGAAAACCGCATATAGGCATCTCAAACCGTTCAGAAGATATTCACATTATTATCAATATCATGCATGGCGTGATACAAACTGATACCAGTTGTAATGTCATCATCATGCTATCAGAAATGAAATACATAAGTGTTATTGTGATTATAATGTGAATGAATATCTTCTGAACGGTTTGAGATATCGATGTGCGATTTTCACCATTATTTTTTTCTTGAAATTTCGTATCGAAATCATGTATTGCATGACCACCTTCCCATTTAACAAAAATTAAGTTGCATTTAATATGCGGACCAGATTTTTAGTCATAGTAAAGTAGTATTTTCAATTTGAGAGGGATCCAAATCACACCCACCTTGGAATCTCAATCTTTTTGACCGAGCGAAGTGAGGTCTGAGATTCAAGTGGACGGTTTGGCATTTCTCTTAATGTTTATATGTTGCGCATTTACGGCGAAACGCGATAATAGAATTTCATGAAATTTGACAGGTATGTTCCTTTTTAATTGCGCATCGACGTATACAAGGTTTTTGGAAACTTTGCATTTCAAAGATAATATAAAAGGAAAAAGGAGCCTCCTTCATACGCCAATATTAGAGTAAAATCAGACTATAGAATTATTCTCATAACAGCTGACAAGTGATTACCCAGATGTGTGGAGAAGCCGTCTATTGCTGTATTTCCATAAGGTCTATAGTCTATAGTTTCAATCAGGTACTTGTGGATGAGAATACTGCGTGAGGTCGACTGTTCACAGAACTACTAATATGAGATACTAAGCCATTCTCATACTTTTTTCTCTCCTTTCTGCTTGAATAGTATTGTATAATAATGTTAATATCTTCTGAACGGTTTGAGATATCGATGTGTGGTTTTCACCATTCATTTTTTCTTGAAATTTCGTATCGAAATCATGTATCGCATGACCACACTTCTTTAAAAAAAAAAGTTGCATTCAAATGGCGAATCCAAGATGGTGGGTTATTTTTTAAAGTCATAGTAAGTGGTATTTCAATTGAGTAGGATCCCCGATCATACCCACCATCGAATTACCTTTGTGTATGAGAATGAAGCCGTTCTCATACTTTTTTCTCTCCTTTCTGATTTGAATAGTATTGATTAATAATGTGAATATCTTCTAAACGGTTTGAAATATCGATATGCGGTTTTCGCCATTCTTTTTTTCTTGAAATTTCGTATCGAAATCATGTATCGCATGACCACCTTCCTATTTAAAAAAATAAAGTTGATTTCAATATGGCAGAACCAAGATGGCGGACCAAATTTTTGAAGTAATAGTAAAGTAGTATTTTCAATTTGAGAATACCTACCTACCTACCTACCCAATCATACCTACCATCAAATTACCTTTTCCTACAGTTACGTTGAAAAGTGGCCATTGCTGCACTGATTACAGAACGCAAAGAATCACTTTTCCGCTCTAGTGCGGGAAAAATTTTTCTGCACGCCAGATCTGCAACATGGCAACACAAATACTTAGTAGGTTTTATGGAACACAGTGCAGCAAAATCAAAATGAAGTTGGTAACAGTGACTGGGCTTGCTAAGTGAGCAAGGTGCAATGAAGCACAACAGCAAATTATTAAGTAGATATGATAACAAGGACAACATTTTTATTCATTGACAAATTAAGTTTTTATCAATAATAAAAGTACACAGAAAACATTGATGGATTTCAGGCAATTTACCCATAATTACTGTAATATTACATTTTTTCTCAATTAAAATCGAATCTTCAATTCGAGATCTATAAAACTGATAGTAAATATCAGAGTAATCGATATAAGGACAACTTTTAACTGAGAATTTATTGTAAATAATTGTGTTGCATTCCATGGTATCACCGAAATAGAGAAACAGAATTAATAGATTATATAAATATAGAGGATATAAATTTAAAAAAAGTTTTGAAATAAAGTTTTATTGAGAACAAATGTAAAATGTAAATTCTAAACTTGTAATTTATAATTTTTGGAATTAATATCGGTGACGTGTTCATGAAGTCACACTGATGGAGGTGTGGTTTGCTCTGATTGTTTGAGCTTCTCTAAAAATGATGGCTGGCTATGTGTTCTAATTTTGTGCTCTCTGAATATTCTCTGTTAATTGAAACTTTAATGTTTTAAATTGAGTTGAATTGAACAGTTGTATGGTGTTCTAAGTTTGTGTATTTTGATTTGTGTGTCTACAAGCCTATAGCCATTGTTTTCAACTATATAACTGGATAAGTATTTTAGCTTGTAATGATGGAGGAGTTTAAGTGTGTAAGGTATTGTTTGTGGATTTGTGTTGTATATTACCAAAATTCTTCTGAAGTTATAAGTTGGTTTGCTCTGAAAACTGGATTTCTCATTCATAGGCGATAGATCCATTCATAGTTTATCAAGAATCTACCACTTTGGAGCCAATAACTTCCTGTAGGTTAATAGTGTGAAATACTATCCAAACTATTTAGGGAAATTGGTAGCACGGCAAATGTTACCTGGTGTGGGACTGAATCTCCAAATTGCCAAATGGTACGCCCTGGTGTGGGACTCAAACTACAAAATATATCCTGGTTATAAAAAATTATTGGTAGGATAGATATCTGATAGATTGTGAATGGTATGCCTGCTGAATGGGAGGTCAGTTCTGGAGTGGTCAAGTTTAATGAATAGATATCAGTGCATATACAAAATGGCAAACATTAAAAATGATCTGAATCTTATAGTGTTCTTAACACAAAGTTTGTGAGCTAAATGCTAGGTTTGATGAAGCAAAATGCTAAGATTGATAATTGAAAAAGATCAAAGTGCTAGGTTTGATGATATGAAGCAAGAATTTGCTAGCATAAGACTAGAGCAGGTTAGTATAAACCTTCTATGAAAGATGCACATGAGACATGATTGATAGTCATGAGATGAAGGCAAAATGAAGCAGGATGATAGTAGTGTTGAGATACAAGATCAATATTCAAGTTTCAGATAATGTAGGCCTAGTTACTGTTATTGAAAAAGTAAATCTAGTGAGATAGTAGAATTGAGTAATGTAGTAGATAGGGAGTTGTCTTTATTGAAAGTCAACAGAAAGAAAGTAGTATTGCCAAATTGAAGTTAGGAAAACAGTAAATAAAGTGAATGTTTACATGAGACAGGTTTCTGTAGAGGTTAGGAACAATGTAAACAAAATGAATCTTGCTTTGAATCAAGTTGATGAATTCAACTTTCAACTGAAAATTGAAAAGGTGTATGCAAAGCATTATCTAGTGAACATGACTGACTTTTGTAAGCAAAATGGCTTTGTTGAAACAAATGAACCATGAATAAAATCATGTTCTTGAAGAAAACAAAGCACAAGTCACCATTGATGTGTTAGTATTCAAGGTTGTTTCAAGTTGCTTACTTACAAGATGATGACTGTGAATTACATGATGAAAGGGTATTCCCCAGCAACAATGATTAGGAATCCTGTGTTATGCCGGGATTCAGAATAGCATAATCGCTACACAGGTATGGTAAAGTCATAATTGTGTCTTTTTTCTTTCCTGTAGCCTATTTTTCTTGGCCTTACTCTTTTCAAATTTCGATTCTTCCTGTCTTTGTGTAATGTTCAGTAAAATTCTTCTATGTGCATATCTTAACCATCTTGTCCATAGTCATTTAATTTGTATTTTTCTGAAATAATTTGGAAGTTAATATAAGCTTATTTTCCTACGTAATCTTAAAATTGTTGATAAACTTAACTTTTCTAAAATCTATCTATTGTAGTGTAAATAATTGTTTGCTGTGGTATATTTTTTCATCATGTATTACATATTTTAATTATGTCTATTTTTTTGTCAGGTATTATATTAGGTAACTAGGTTTTTCAGAGCAATTTATGTCCCATTTTCTCATCTTTCATTGCATATCGTGCCATAAGCCATATGTAATTAGGTTATAGTTTTCTTCTGGGCTTTAACCATTTTACATTTATATATTTTCCTTTTTGCTGTCCAATACTTGGATTTTTGTAGACAAGTAGGTGTGATTCTTTTAGAGGTGTGGGCATGAACCACATATGGCTGGACTCGATTATCTGACCTACTGTTTGCGATATAAAAAACTTTAAGACTGCAACATCAAATGTTTATAAAAACGTTTGCATACTTTTGTTTTTGTGGTCCGATACTAGAGTCTGCTATCACATTGCCTTACAGACATCCAGGAACTCTCCACCCAGTCACATAGTCAAATATTTTTTCCTTCACCAGTTGTTTTTGTGGGAGTGATAGCTCACAGTTATACAAATTAGTCATACTTGGAATCTACAAAATTCCATAGTAGTATATTTTATTAAATATACTTCCTTATGAAAGTTTAGAACTGACATGTAGGATAGGCTCTAATTAATCTTTCTCTTCCTTGTATTATTTAGGAAATTATTTACTCAATTTTTCTTTTTCTCTTATTTGTATTTTTAGGGAACTTATTTACCCATTATTCATCTTGATCGTCTTTGTATTGTAATCTTGAAATGTTTGTACTTATTATACAGTCTTCAAATTCTGAAATTATTTAAAAATAAATGGTTCATTTAGAACATACTGAAATTTAATCTTATGTATAAATTCTTTTGTTATAATAATAAAATTCAAAATTTTAAAGTATTGTGAATTGTGTCGCCATATATATGAGATGTTCAATATAAATTAAAGTCAACTTGAATAATGTTTTTCATTAAATAAAACGTCTTGTCATATTATTAATTGAAATGAGTTAAAGATTAAATTTCTCTAAAGGTTTTGTAATTGATGTCTTTTTCTAAATTTTAAAAACTGTTCTTAATTTTGATATTATTGATTATCGTTTGAAATGGATGCTGGAGTGTATGGTGAATTTTAGTGGGTTTGTTGATTAGAATTTTGCTGGTATGTATTGTTTTTTGAGATGAAACCCATTATTGCCTCAAGAAGGAATAACAGAGGTTGACTTAGAGAGGCAGTAATGAGATAATATTTTTTGTGGATTACTTATGTTGATTGCCATAGATGCAGATTACTTATGTTGATTGCCATAGATGCAGATGATCACTTATGAATATTGATTGCCTTTGAAGCAATATTATTGATGTTTTGAATGATTTCTTGTTTAATGATTGATAGTAAAAGTTTGTCATGAATGTAGTTTGTGTTTAGAACATTGAAAGTCGAATAAACTATAGTATCCAACAAACGATGATTAATATATAATAATAATTTGCTTTTTATACAATATTTGAACAAAAAATTAAAATGAAAATTATAAATGTGTCCACATAAATAATTTGAATCCCTGAATGATACATCATAATGTGATGAATTTGCTATAAATGCTATAAATGAAATGTTATACTAAATGATATGAATGCAGATAAATTGTATTATGAAATGATTGTGAATAGAAGACAAATTGTCTGAAATTATTGAAATATTGTATTGAAATTATTTTTGTTGTGATGATCTGATTTTTTTTTTTTTTTAATTTTGATAATGATACAGAGTGTAATGAATTTATGTAACATGTTTTGTTTATGTTCTAAATTTTGAAGAAGGATTAAATTTTGTTATTTGAACAGTGAATAAATGGAATGAAATTATTATATATTTTTTTCATTTTGTATTGAGTCTCTCCAATTCACAATTTATGTATTGCTGACTGTATAATAATATGTTACATTTCATTTTTTTATTGATTATATACTTGTAAATATTTTCATGTGTATTAGATTGTATTGGTAGCCTAATCAAAATTTCTTTTTAGTTTATAAGCATTTAAAATAACCAGTACAGTATGGACATTAACATCAAAATAATTATCACGTGAATCTCGAAATCAGCAACAAGTGAACGCTATGAAGAGTGTTAAGAACATTTGGGTGATTTTCGAACTAGTGTGACTCATTAATTGACTATCAGCGCCAATGTCGATGCCAATATCTACACAAATAACTACGCCAATCTACGCTGATGCTTATGCCAATGTCACCGCCAATAACTACACCGATGTCTACGCCAATGCCTGCGCCAATGTCGATGCCAATGCCAATATCTACACAATACTACGCAAATTCATGCTGATGCTTATGCCAATGTCAACGCCAATAACTACACCGATGTCTACGCAATGCCTGCGCCAATGTCGTGCCAATGCCAATATCTACACCAATGTCTACGCCATGCCTGCGCCATGTTGATGCCAATGCCTACGACAATGCCAACGCCAATGCCGAACCCAAAGCATACGCCAATGACAATCCCTATTGCTGACCATGTAACTCAAACTTCAACACTACCACATTACCTGGAGGTAATTGCCATCCATGTTCACATTCACAACTTTGAATTCAAAATAACAGTCCCAGTATCATGAAAGAATTGATTCAAAAAATCCTCTCCTAAATTATTCTGTATGCAGAACTCTAAACCTTGAATCTGAAAATATCAAAAACCAAACCTTACCTAAATTAATCCTCACCTAAGTTAATCCTGTTGCAGCGTCTATCTCTTTTCCAAAAAAAACGAATTACATTGCCATTTCAAGCCTGAAATGTACATTGTATAATTATATGATACAAAATTTACGTGACTCTGTATCGAGTTTGGATGCAGCCGTCTCTACAAGCATGAGGCATGCTAACTGAGATGTCACCTGTATTGAGTTTGGTATGCAGCCGTCTACTACAAGCATGAGGCAATGCTAACTGAGATGTCACCTGTATTGAGTTTGGTATGCAGCCGTCTACTACAAACATGAGGCATGCTAACTGAGATGTCACCTGTATCGAGTTTGGTATGCATCAGTCGACTACAAGTATCAGCCCAACACTACGAGTATTCGGATCAGTCGCAACACTGATGTCATCACACTGGAGTCACACTTAACTGAAATTCATACTGAGTGCCTTAATGGACTTTTTTTCCAAATTTGCATAATAAAATCAACCATGTCAATAGTGAAAGAATGAACATTTTTGATTTATTGAAATTTTATGTGAAATTAAATGTAACAATTCATCATTCATTTAAAAAAAAAATTTTTCTTTGTTAACATACTAAATTTTTTATGCATAAAAAATTGAATTTTTCATCTATTAATTTATGTGCAATTTCAAAAACTATTCTTTATATATTTAATTTTCTGTTGAGATATTTTCCTTAAATTATGAAGCTAAATCAAAAGTAATTTTGATATTCTATACTTTGAAATATTGTTCGGAAATGTATAACAAATGCTATTGATGAATTTTTATAATAATTTTCAATATTTTGACATGTAATGTTTTTATAGAAAATTGTTACTGTTCTCAAATTTAATTTCAACAATTTCCATTTGTTTCATGTAATTTTTTTTTCTTTAAATTCTCAAACAGTAAAATTTTTTATGTCAAGAGGGGGTATTTGTAATATACATTTTTTCTTGATTAAAATCGAATCTTCAATTCGAGATCTATAAAACTTGATAGTAAATATCAGAGTAATCGATATGCAGACAACTTTTTAACTGAGAATTTATCGTAATAATTGTGTCGCATTCCATGGTATCACCGAAGTAGAGAACAGAATTAATAGATTATTATAAATATAGAGGATATATAAATTTAAAATAACAGTTTTCGAAATAAAGTTTTATTGAGAACACATGTAAATGTAAATTCTAAACTTGTAATTTAATTTTTTGGAATTTAATATCGTGACATGGTCATGAAGTCCACTGATTTTGAGGTGTGGTTTTTGCTCTGACTTGTTTCAGCTTCTCTAAAAATGATGGCTGCTATGTGTTCTAATTTTGTGCTCTCTGAATATTTCTCTGTTTAATTGAAATTTTAATGTTTTAAATTGAGTTTTGAACAGTTGTATGGTGTTCTAAGTTTGTGTATTTTGATTTGTGTGTCCTACAAGCCTATAGCCATTGTTTTCAACTATATAAACTGGATAAGTATTTTAGCTTGTAATGATGCTAGGATGTTTAAGTGTGTAAGGTATTGTTTTGTGGATTTGTGTTGTTTTACCTTTGACTATAGAAAGATATCTTCCAGCAAGGCTTCACATTTTTAAACGAGTCGAGAGCTCTGTATATCTCGTTGACCAAACCGGTATGGTACAAATGTAACTCACCCATAAAAAATAAAAATGGTTATTACACACTTCCTTGTTCCATTTGATGCTATTAGGGTTATTTTAGGGAAGAGTTTTATTTACACCACCAATTCGCAGATATTTTTTCCAAAATGTGTTCTTTTAAGTTGATGTCACTGGAAATACATTTGTGTATTATTATTACTGTTTCAGCTATTTTGCGGG
>NW_024094541.1:0-10255 GCF_014356525.2 Nilaparvata lugens
CAATCAATTCAATTTATTAAAACACACAAAACAAGACGAAACAAAATGACAAAGAATTACAAAATAAATAAGTTACAATAAAATGTTACAAATATAAAAAAACCATGGGCTTTGTGGTTGGGTGAGTTGGAGAAGAGAAAAAAAAGAGATATTCTCTCCCAAACTCTTTTTCCATCCTCATCTCACTCTATCTCTCCGCGTCTCACTTCCTGTCAGGAGATGTTCGTCTGAACAAACAACACCATAATTTTGAGGCTCGAAGAAGTAATTCTCAAATTTTCGGCAGCCATTAGGATGTATTGTTTTGAAAGTCAAATTTCTTCTCGCAAGCAAAACGCTCTGAGATGTTTTGACCTTCGCTGAAATGTTGACTTGACTGAGAGGAAGATGAAATTAGTGAGAGATGTAGATAGATAGAAGATGGGAGTGAGAGATGAAGATTAAGATAAAGAGAAAGAGAGTAAGAGAGAGTGAGAAGTAAATTGATGCTAAGTTGAGCGAACGATTTACGAAACAAAACAGTTTCGCTTTCGAATACTGGAGGAAGGGTGAAACACAAACAAAGAAGTATTCTAATGAGACAGAGAAAAGTTGCAAGATGCGAGAATATTTTGTTTTAGTCGCTGGGTGGAAATTTACTCTTTTTGGAACAGACTTTGATGGTGGGTGGCTCGAAAACTGGAAGGAGATTGGGTGGTGAAAATGATGAAAATTGAGAGAATTTTCAGTGAGGGAAAAGGAAGTGTAAGAAGAAGGTGGAGGAATGAGAAGAATAGATAAATGAGAGGAGAATGTGAGGGGAGGGAATTATTTTACCAATTTCATCCACTGACCTTCTTCAAAAGGGGTTATGGATTTGTCAAATTTATACCACATGAAAATGTGTGCTATCCTCTTAAAAGATAGTATACCAAAAGAATATCTTAATAAGGATAATATAATATTGTGATACTTAATAGATCGGCGGTGTTCCAACAATTGTCGAATCCCTGAAAAGGATTTAAAAGATTGATTGATTGAGTATTTTATTTATCCTATTATATTAAGCGAGCAATTTCTGTATATCTGTTTATATTTTTATATCTGGTTATTAATGTTCAACGGATCTCGAAAACGGCTCTAACGATTTTCACGAAATTTGGAACATAGT
This sequence comes from Nilaparvata lugens, assembly GCF_014356525.2. Classification (NCBI taxonomy): domain Eukaryota; kingdom Metazoa; phylum Arthropoda; class Insecta; order Hemiptera; family Delphacidae; genus Nilaparvata; species Nilaparvata lugens. The sequence continues at coordinate 1,151 of NW_024094541.1, forward strand.
TGACCGAGCGAAGTTAGGTCTAAAATTCTAGTCGACGGTTTGGCATTTCTCTTAATGTTTAAATGTTTTTATGTTGCGCATTTACGGCGAAACGCAGAAATAGATTTTCATGAAATTTGACAGGTATGTTCCTTTTTTAATTGCGCGTCGACGTTTTTGGAGATTTTGCATTTCAAGGATAATATAAAAAAGAAAAAGGAGCCTCCTTCATACGCCATTATTAGAGTGAAAATCAGACTATAGAATTTTTCATCATAAATCAGCTGACAAGTGATTACAAAGATGTGTGGAGAAGCCAGTCTATTGCTGTATTTCGATAAGGTCTATAGTTTCAATCAGGTACTTGTAGATGAGAATACTGCGTGAGGTCTACTGTTCACAGAACTACTAGTAGGTTTATGATATTATAAAAATTCAATAAAATGACATGAAAATGATAACAATTATTCATCCTTGGAAAAACATATGATAATTTCGTCGTCTGTTGAAACAGAAGATGTAAGTGCCTGTGTGGGAGAGAGACAGGATTGTTTCCAGCTGTGTGAAATGATAATCATTCTAAACTATAGTATATCATCATTTTCAAATTTATTCATTATTTGACAATTTTAAGTGATTAGTGAGTGTTATTTTGTCATTCAATTTGGTTTGTAAATAATCTAAATTAAAACTTTTTTGTTTTCAAATGTTTGGACTGAAAATTGAACCGGGATTCAAGTGTTATTTCGTCATTCAATTTGGTTTGTAAATAAACTAAATTAAAACTTTTTTGTTTTCAAATGTTTGGACTGAAAATTGAACCTGAATTCAAGTGTATGGAACGTAACCTACTTTCTGGACTATTTATAGTGATAAATCAAAACTCGGGGAAGAAACAGTTTTGGGCTGTGCCTGTTAGTCCTTCCCCAATCATTTTAAAGAATTGGGTTCTGTTTATTAATAGTTTATAAATAAATAACGAGCGAAGCTCGGTGCCCCGATATTGTAGATGTAGATTAATCAATCAATCAATCTTCTATGTCCTTTTCAGGGATTCGACAATATTGTTGAAACACCGCCGATTTAAGAAGTATCACAATGACAAAGATTGATTGATTGATGAGTACTTTATTTATGTAGATTACAATTTAAACTGGCTTATACACTTATATACAATAGCAATATTATATAATACAGCAAAATTATAGATGAATTTACATAATATAGACTAAGAAAATAATTATTGAACTGTATATGATATGAAAAAAAAGCAATCAAGTAATAACTGTAGATAATATATTGTATGCATCTACATAAATTGGCGGAGCTTTCGACATATCAATGTCATTTTTTCGGAAAGATATTAAAAATATCCTCCCCAATAACTCTCTACCAAAAAAGACAGAGACAGTGGGAGAGAGCAAGACACAAAGCATCAGGCGACAATAACAATTGAATTGAAGAAATTATAAGTTTTTGAGTAGAAAAACAGCTGATGGAGATTATTTGAGCCATAAATGAAGAGCGGAAGAAACATTCCTCTACTGAGATTGACCATAAACTGTAAGTCAGCATTTCTTTAATAGAACATCTATTATGCTTCTCACTCAACCGATCTGACAGTCGGGTGTGAATCTTAGCAGACCCTGAAGCAATTCTCTGCTTTTCAAACAACAAACACTTGAGTTCTTCCTTTGGGGGGGGGGGTGATGAGGGCTCAAATCCCCCTCCCTGGGGGTCTGGAGGAGAAGTAGGAGGTGGTGGATGATGATGAAGAAGTGGAGGAGGTGGAGAAGGAGGAGAAATATGAGATGGTGGTGGTGGTAGAGAAGGAGAAGGAGGAAAAAAAGGAGAAGGAGAAGAAATAAGAGGAGGAAGAGAAGAAGGAGGAGAACTCCTTGTGGTGGAGAAGGATGATGAGGAAGTGGTTGAGGTGGAGGTGGTGGAGAAGGAAGTGTAGGAGGAGGAGGAGGGGGAGAAGGCGGTGTGGGAGGTGAATGAAGATGATGAGGAGGAGGAAGAGGAGGAAATTGATTGATTGATTGAGTACTGTATTTATGTAGATTACGATATATACTGGCTTATACACTTATATACAATAGCTTACAATACAGCAAAATTATAGATGAATTTACGATATAGACTAAGAAAATAATTATTGAACTAGTATATGATATGAAAAAGCAATTTGTAATATAATAACTATAGATAATAATTATATTGTTATGCATCTACATAAATTGGCGGAGCTTTGGACATATCAATGTCCATTCTTCGGAAAGAATATTAAAAATATCCTCCCCACTCGAGGTGGAGGAGGTGGATTGAAGGTGAAGGAGGTGGAGAAGGAAGTGTAGGAGGAGGAGGATAAGGAGGTGTGGGAGGAGAAGGATAATGAGGAGGAGAAGGAAGAGGAGAAAATGGAGGAGAAGGAGGTGGAGGAGGTGGATTTGAAGGAGGAGGTGGTGGAGAAGGAGGATGAGGAGGTTGTGGTGGAGGAGTAAGAGGAGAATGTGTATGAGGAGGAGAATGAGGAGGTTGGAGAGGAAGAGGAGGAGGAGGAGGAGGAGAAGGGAATGGAGGTGGATGAGAAGGATGGGAGGTGGAGGAGGAGAAGGAGAAGGAGGAGAAGGAGGAGGAGAAGCATTTAAAGGAGGAGTTGGAGGACTTGGAAGAGGAGGATGCGATGAGGGGGTGAAGGGTAGGATCAGGAGGAGTGAAAGGATGATGAGGAGCGGATGAGAAGGAAGTAAAGGGGGAGGAGGTTGCGATGGAAGAGTAAAAGAAAGTGGAGTAAAAATGAGTGAGGAAAGTGAAGGAAGAGAAGGAGGAAGAGGAAGTGGAAGAGGTGGAGGAGTTGTGTAAGGAAGTGTAGAAGGAGGAGGATGAGGAAGAGGATAAGAAGGAAGTAAAGGAGAAGGAGGTTGCGGTGGAAGAGTAAAAGAAAGTGGAGTAAAAGAGAGTGAGGAAAGTGAAGAGAGAGAAAGAGGAGGAACTGGAGGAGGTGGAGGAGTTGGATAAGGAAGTGTAGAAGGAGGATGATGAGGAGTGGGAGGAGTAGGAGGAGGAGGAGGAGGAGGAGGAGAAGAAGGAGATGTAGTGAAAGTGAAGTGTTTCCTCCAAACTTTCGCGTGGAATTAATTGTTTATTAAATTTGTTGACTAGATTAACAGAGAGGGAGAAGAGAGTAAGAAAGTTTGGAGCGGAATTTCTTGGCGAAAAGTTTTGCTTTAGAAATCTTATCGAGCGTGACTTCGAAATCCGGTTGAAAAGTGGAATTTCAGTCTGTGTTTACCTCAGAAATTCATTACCTGCCCATTATTTGCGGGAAACGCAGAGTTTGTGGTCAATACAGCCGCCTCCACCTGGAAAGCCCGAAATTGGAACAATGCGGTTGGCGAAGTTCATTGTTTCTTGCTGAAATGCGACCGAAATAATAAATTATTTATCTGTCAATCTTGTGAAAGTGTGGTTACGTTGAATTTGTCAGTGAATTATAATTATTACTCTGGCAAAATCTCAGGAACAATCTCAGAGACTTCCTCTGCTTCTGATAATATCCTTACCTTAGAAATATTATTGACTATAGTAAGGTCCACGTATAATGGCAGTGTTTGATCAGCAATGGTATTGCTATCCTTGTATATCATTCAACAAAGCGGATAGCGCTATCCCTTTTTCGCTTTGCTCTGTTGCCAGATCGGCTTTTAACAATGTAGAATTAATAATCAATTGAAAAAATATTTTATCTCAATCATGAAATTCATTATGAAATTATTGAAAAATATAATTATTTCTTGCTTAATGGAATATAATCGATATTGACCGAGCGAAGTGAGGTCTAAGATACAAGTCGACGGTTTGGCATTTCTCTTAAATATTAAATGTTTTTATTTTTATATTTTTACGCAAAACGCGGTAATAGATTTTCATGAAAATTGACAGGTATGTTCTTTTTTCAATTGCGCGTCGACGTATATACAAGGTTTTTGGAAATTTTGCATCTCAAGGATAATATAAAAGGAAAAGGAGCCTCCTTCATATGCCAATATTGGAGTGTTCGGACGTTATATCAATGTTGCTTTGTTGTCTTGCGTTGTGTGGTAGAGGGGGCAATTGAAGGGTGATTCGCATAGCATAATCGCCGCCAGTTGCAGACTGCTAGCCAATCGAACAGCTCACTTCTCATAATGTCGATTTTTGCAAAGTGATCTATTGTGATTTATTATGATTTATTGTGATTTATTACAAGTGTCATCTCGTCTCGTATCGTGATCTGGACCCGGGATCCTAGAAGCAAGGAGGATTTGGACATGAAGGTAGGCCTATGTTATTGTGCACTTAGCCATTTAAATTGTTCAACTTGCTACCCGACGCCAGACAACCCCAAAAAAGTTCTCGATGTAATTGATACAGTCCACAAACCAGAGTGCTGTTTGAGCCAGCCTCTGTCGAATTAAACATGGAGTAAAAATCAGAATATAGAATTATTCATCATAAATCAGCTGACAAGTGATTACACAGATGTGTGGAAAAGCCAGTCTATTACTGTATTTGTATAAGGCCTATAGTTTCAATCAGGTACTTGTGGATGAGAATACTGCGTGAGGTCTACTGTTCACAGAACTACTAGTTAAGAATCTATATGCAAGATTTCGAGTTAATCAGTCCAGTAGTTCAGACGTGATTCAGTAGTGAATTATCCATTGCATGCTTTACACAGATGTCTGGAGAAGCCGGTGAACAGGTGACACCAAATACTTGTGGATGAGAAAACTGTGTGAGGTCTACTGTTCACAGAACTACTAGTAGTCAACCGCATGAGAGTAGTCCGATGGAAATTGAAATAGATGAGTTGAATGTTGCCGAGAAAGAGTTGATTACAGCTGATTGTACATGAGAATTATTCAATAATATTTTTGTATAACACACCTGACGAATTGGCAACTTTCCCTTAGAAGTTGCCAATTCGTCAGTTGTGTTAAAAAGGGCGCGACAGTCGAGACCGACGACAGTCGAGGCCTGCGACAGTAGAGGACTGTTTTCCAGTCCTCTACGGTCGACGGTTTGACATCGACCCGTGTTAAATACAAATATTACTAGTAGTTCTGTGAACAGTAGACCTCACGCAGTATTCTCATCCACAAGTACCTGATTGAAACTATAGACCTTATGGAAATACAGCAATAGACTGGCTTCTCACACATCTGTGTAATCACTTGTCAGCTGATTTATGATGAATAATTCTATAGCTGATTTTTAGCTCATATTGCATAATATGAGGAGGCTCCTTTTTCCTTTCATATTATCCTTGAAATGCGAAATTTCCAAAAACCTTGTTTATACGTCGACACGCAATTAAAAAATGAACATACCTGTCAAATTTCATGGAAATCTATTACCGCGTTTCGCTGTTAATGCGCAACATATACACAATTAAACATTCAAACATACAAACATTCAAACATTCAAACATTCAAACATTCAAACATTCAAAATTCAACCATTCAAACATTCAAACATTCAAACATTCAAACATTCAAACATTCAAACATTCAACATTCAAACATTCAAACATTCAAACATTCAACATTCAACATTCAAACATTCAAACATTCAAACATTCAAACATTCAAACATTCAAACATTCAAACATTCAAACATTCAAACATTCAAACATTCAAACATTTAAACATTCAAACATTTAAACTTTTAATTATTCGTTCGTTGATACAATTACAAATCATATGAATATGATCGGGATAGAACAACAGGCATAGCCCAACACCATTCTGTTCCCAAATTTTGATAAATAATGAAATGTCCGAAAAAATAGGTTATGTTCTTACTGAGGAAATTTAAAGTTCAAAGTTCTGTCCAAGAATATATATGTGCTAGAAATTTTGAATTTAGAATGATTAAAAACCAAATTATAGAAAAATGCCAAACCGTCGACTTGAATCTCGGACCTCACTTCGCTCGGTCAATTAAATTTTCATGTACAATCGTTTACAACTTCTAATTGGCAACAATTATTGGCAACTTCTAAGGGAAAGTTGCCAATTTGTCAGGTGTGTTATACAAATATTATTTAATTCTCATGTACCTACAATCGTTGGTGGAGAGGGGGTGGTCGAGGAGGTATTCAACCGGTTCAATTTCCACCGGACTATTTTCGTGCGGTTGTCTATCATGGTAGATAGGTTCAAGTTCGAGTAGAATCATGAAGCCATTTCAATGAATTTGACTTCTATTCATAGGAGGCTACTTCGTGAGGAATGGAAGTTATTCCATATTGAAGCGATATGAATGAGTAGCCGTCAGGCTCGCTTCGCTCGCCATATCCGTCTAGCAAGGGGGCTCCGCCCCCTGGACCCGACTGGATCGTCAAGAATGAGATCAGCATTTTTCATTGAGCATTTTTATCATATGTTAGGACAATCCAGTCGGGGGTCCAGACTAAACGTCTGGCTAATTGGATATGGGAGCGAAGCGAGCCTGACGGCTAGTAATATATAATATTCCCAGGATTGAAGTAGCAGTGCCAATCAATTTTTCCGCGATTAAAGCATTTAAATCTTCAACTGGTGCCAACCTAACAAAGTCAACTCAACTTAATGCCAACCTGACAAAATTATTAATTAGTTGCCAGTTAAAACTGTTCGAAGAGGTATTAATTTAGTTGCCAGTTAAAAACTGTTCGAAGAGGTACTCTATCTACATTATAGTTCTATATTAACATTATGATATAGAAATTTCAATATATAATTAAGAGATTGGAGAGAAGAATATACATGCAAAAGACGAACTTTAAACCCTTAAAACCCACTCTTAGGGTTAAAATATTGCCAAAAGATTTCTTAGTGCGCCTATAAAGGGCCAACTGAACATACCTATTACCAAATTTGAACGTTTTTGGTCCGGTAGATTTTTAGTCAGTCAGTGAGTGAGTGCCATTTCGCTTTTATATATATAGATTTTGACTCCTCAGCAGACTAGCCTACTTTGTGAGGTATGGAAATTGTTGCAAAATATTGCCTCTAGAATTCTCAATTCTCAAGTCAGTTTCATACACACATCAGAGGATACACTGACGGAAGTTTCTGTTAATTGAATGAGCGTCTGTTGCAAGGCACCAATAATTCATAGACTCGACTCGAACTTCAAAACTCCAACTTTGACTCAAACTTCAACTTTCGACAACTTACTGACAGCTGACGAGTTGCAACTCACTTTCATTCCATTGACGTCTTCCTTCTCATTCTTTCCGAAGCTGATGTGATCTCTTCATCTCCTTCTCATTTCATCCACTCTCAGAAACATGGTGCACGCTAAAACGAAGGTATAGTGAACGGTGTAATCAAAAATATCAGCAGAATTTAGCTTAAAATAAGTAAAGAATTTTATTGACCGAGCGAAGTGAGGTCTAAGATTCAAGTCGACGGTTTGGCATTTCTCTTGATGTTCGAATGTTCAAATGTTTATATGTTGCGCATTAACGGCGAAACGCGGTAATTGATTTTCATTAAATTGGACAGGTATGTTCTTTTTTCAATTGCGCGTCGACGTATATACAAGGTTTTTGGAGATTTTGCATTTCAAGGATATATAAAGGAAAAGGAGCCTCTTCATTCGCCCTATTAGAGTAAAAGTCAGAACCATAGATTATTCATCATAAATCAACTGACAAGTGATTACACAGATGTGTGGAGAAGCCGATGAATACTGTGGTGCGGTATTTTAACTCGCCTCACATATGTAGGGTGATTTGCCAAATCATGTAGTGCTGTATTTAAATGCCTCACGTTGGGCCGGCAAATCATGTGGTGCGTTTTTAACGGCTTCACACATGTAGGTGAATTGTACTGAGTCAATGGTGTAGAGGCTATAAATTTTGCAATGGCGTGTGAGTACGCTGAGTGAACCCCAGACTGATTGACTCACTACAAGACTCAATACAATTGTCGGAATCGCGGGAGGCCTAAACGCTCGCTCACCCTTGATTCTTCTAATGACAGATTGTATAATATGAAAATTTTTATAAGTAGTGTAGCGGACGCTAAACACTGAATACGGATACCTTAAAATTATTACCTGTGAAGAATGAGCATACAAAATCATACAGGTCAAGCAAAAATCCCGATGTAGATAATTTACGGGACTGCGTCTCTAATAAGTTCTGAAGGATTAAGAATACGGTATTTGAACCAAATATCGTTCAGAATATATTTCGAGAACAGAGTCTTGTCGGGTTTTAAGCTCTATTGTAGGAATTTATATGATCTATGGCTGCCACTGCTGTACAATTGATGCATTCGTTCCTAAGTCGAGGTAGGTAACAGATAAAAGCCGATGTATGAGCAGGTAAGGACAAAGAATAATATCTCGATCTGACCCCACTCGCTACATCCACTTAGACCTGTCCAATATCCAGCTTATTCAATTATTCTAATGATCGTATTCGATCGGTTCTTGATGATATAGAACGTATCAGACACAATAATTGACAGGCTTAAGAAATAATCGAACTCAGAAAGCGAATTAACAAACTGAATATATTACAATAAAATATGTAATCATACAGTGCAGATTCAGAATTTGATTTACAGGTTGATAATAATTTAGCATTATAGAATAGTTAAAATGTTCTTGTGCTTGCATGATACCATGCGTGATTCAACAGAATTTTACAATTGATAAATTGAACAGTTTTGAAAAAATAGTGAAAAAAATTAATTATAAAATATTTTTAAAGTTGCTCGGGGTCGTGGTTCAGGCAGCGGAGGATAGTTAATCAACTACAAATTCTTATAAATTTAATATGAATAAATCTAGGCTCTTAAATGCTAAAGCGCTTGTCGGCGTGGCCAATAATTTAACGAAGAAAAAATTTATGTTTCTGCACTGAAATATTTTCGAGCGTAGATTGGGGCCCCTTATAAAACTTATAACTCACGTGAATTTCCTTGGCGGTCGTGGTTTTCTTCTTTAGATCAAAAATCGTTTGATCGGCAGCAATCCAGGCTTCGGTTTCAGCACGTGGGAATTTTAATTTAATATCTCCTTCACCGAATTAATTAAGGGATAATTTACTTTAAGCTTTTAAATTTATCGATTGATGAAAAC
>NW_024094542.1:0-9310 GCF_014356525.2 Nilaparvata lugens
GAAGGAGAAAGAGGAAGGATGGAAGAAGAGAGGAGGAGGAAGAGAGTAGGAGGAATAAGAAGATAGAAGGAGAGAAAGAAGAGAGAAGGAGGAATAAGAAAGTGTAGGAGGAATGGGAAGAAGAGAGTAAAAAGAAGAAGGAGAAGAACCACAGGGTACGAAGAAAATGAGAAGAATGAAGGAGAAAGAAGGACATGTAAAGAGAAAAATGAATAATAATATAAGGAGAGTGCAAGAGAGAATGAAGATGAGAAGAATAAGAGGGGAAGAAAAAGTGAGAAGAAGACAAAAGACGAAGAAAAAGTAAAAAGAAAAATAAAGTAGAAAGAAGAGAAGAAGAAAGAAGAAGAAAAAGAAGAAAAAGAAGAAGAAGAAAAAGAAGTAGAAGAGGAGAAGAGAAAGAGGAAGATTGAAAGAATAATATCATGATGATTAATATGAAGAGAAAAATAAACAAAAATTCTGAACGTGAAAAATTAGTTTATTACTTCTGAAGGAAGATACCGGAGATAACACACTTTTGAACTGACAAACAAGGCTAAAGGAAGCTACACAAATGCTTCAAATTCTTGAGCAATAGTGTGAGAAAAAACAAATGATAATACGGGAATTTCTATCAATCGGCTTCCGAAAGAAATTGTGTTGGTGAGAAAATTCTGAAAAGCATAATAGAACAACCTTTGCAAACTTATTTTAATCACAATACTGATAGCCTGCATTCGACTCTACAGAGCCGTCGTCTACCTTTAGTAGATACTGAAATTACAAATCTATGTGGTAATTGTATTGTTTAGGATGATTTCGATGAGAAAAATTATTTTTCTATTGATGTTAAACTTGAAAACCAATTTCATGACTGAGTTTCCATCAATTCATGATAGATAAATGATCATTCAGTAATAGTAGCCTTGTATATTTCATTCATCTCAAATGAAAGAACAGTTTTGCTGTTACAGCCTGTAGTTCCTTTACCAATCATTCATAGTAGAGAATCTATTGTATGTATCAATAAAAAAATAGGATAAAATAAAAATATAACTAAATGAAATAAATCACTTCAATTTATCATTCAACATTAAATAAAATAAATAACTTCAATTTATCTTATTATGTCACACAGTTACCTATCATAGTTCACTGCTACTACACAGAAAAAAATTGTAAAAATTTATATCTATACCTTATATCTTATATTTATATCTTTTATCTATGATAGAAGAAAGACTGGCTTATACACGTACGGGATAGGAAAATTGTTGATGCATCATCACGTCTGAACAACTGGACTGATTAACTTGAGTTTCTGCATTTAGATTCTTAATTAACCGAGGATGGTTACATGCATATTTCAATTCTTCAAGATTTCATTACGACAAGTTTTCAGTTTGTCAAGTTTTAAAATAGACCCCTGCGGAGCACGGATTACATGCTGGTTTTTATTAAATTTATTCTATTAAAGGTGATGGTTTCTTGATCCAATCCGAGCTACGATGAATTAACACACTTTTTTCTATGTATTTCATATATATTTACAGTACATAGAAAAAGTGAGTTATTCTATTATTTAATATTATATTGCAAAATTGGTGAGGTTTTCACCGGAGAGAGAGAGTCACATTGATCTCACAAGAAACTCATTTTCATATGGACAAGTATGTAAAGTAGAAGAGAATATTAATAATTTACACGGCCAAATTTTGCTATTTAATATTCTTTATTACAATTGTCATCCAACAGGCCAAACATCAAATCAACCAAATTTCGTTTCAAATTCTCTAAAGAAGAAAGTAAAATCTTGAAAACCTACTTCTTTGTACACTGAGAACAAAGACAGTGAAAAACTTTCAACGCTTTCACTGTATTATATCTAGGATGCGATCTTTTTGGTCTATCTGTTGATCATCATAACACTGGCCACACATGTGAAAGCTAACTTTTGAATAATCGTTACACAAAATCTCACGTTAGTTATTGTAACTAATTCTATGGAAGCATTCCGGTTCCTAATTCTTTATACGATAATGCACTCACCCTATAATACGCTATGTCATCCAAATATTACATAAATAATTGTATATTGTCATCCAGTAGTCTGTATTATGCAACCTTATTAAATAGTATTGTGCGTATCTTCCCACACACTACTTAATACTATTTTAGTTTACTTTGAGTTGGAAGTATACAGCGAGTATTATTGAGTATATTGTATACTTCCCACATTTAATTCGGTATATATATGTTAATTACCAAACATGATGCTGTACACGATAAATAGCTTGATATTATTGGACAGTGTACCATCGATTCACATAAAAAATAGGAAGATAATTCTGACTGATGAGATCTTTTGGAGAATCCTTAGTTCTATATGGGTGGTATACGACTTTCAGGGATGATAGAACAATCTCATTATCCAGTTAGATCAAAACCTCTGAAATTTTATTCCTTGGCTGATGAGGTGATGGTTGATCAACTGGCATAACCTCTAATAAGTCAAGATCTGCTTGTGAACTATATAGACTGTTGATTTTTAAAAAAGGTTTTCATATAAAGTGAGGCTATTAATAAGGACAAATAATAATTATCTATTAGGAAACAGCCATTAAATTTTCATAGTTGGGGTTTATATGGCAAGCTACTTAGCTTAGCTAACCCAAGTACCTAAAGTACATTACACAATACCTAGAGTATTCTAGTACCTTGGGTCTATCTATCTTTTAGTAATTTTGAACACTTTCAATAGGAAGAAATAATAAGTTAGGATACAGCAGTAAATAATATATAAATAATGTTACTATACTTGAGTAATTCTGAAACTTTCAATAGAACAAAATACAACTCCAATTATCAGAACTTCGACTATCCGAATCGCCGATATTCAAATCACTTTCAGAAAAAAAATTGTCCAAAAAAAGTCTAAGTGCGCTGTTATTCTTCCCCCGCAAAGCCAGTGATTTCGCGTTCGGCTCACTATTGCGTGACCTGGCTGCCCGAAAACGGATGAAGACCGCAAAACAGCTTACTTGCTGGAGATGTTTAAAAAACAAATATTTTTTTTTTCTAAACTTGTACATAAGTACATTAAAACATGTAAAAATATCATGTTTCTTTCATTTAATTCTATAAAAAAATAGTGCAATATCAAAACGTAGGTTTTTTCTCTCCAATGGCAATTAAAAAAAAAAACTCTGATTATCCGAATATTGACTATCCGAATGGGTCCCGGTCCCCATTAATTCGGATAATTGGAGTTCTAACTGTAATTAGTATGAATAAGGCTCTAAAGATAAGGCACATCACATTTTGTTCAAATATTCTACTACAGATCTCTCCCTGCATTAAAAAGCCAATTGTCCAATGTTTTCATCAACTATAAATTCATCAAACATTCACCTAAATCTTTTGTTTGTATTTGATTGTAGATTGGAATGTAACTCAAAAGTGTGAAAGTGTCATAATATACCCATGCTATATTGAACTGTTGTATGAATTAAATGGAACAGTTTTGGGCTCTATAGTTTGGTCCACGTTATAATGACAGTGTATGATTAGCAATGGTATAGCCATCCTTGTGTATCATTCAACAAAGCCGATAGCGCAATATCTTTCTCGCTTTCCCTTGTTGCCAGATCGCCTTTCAACAATGTAGAATTAATAATTAATTAACAAAATATTTCATCTTCTTGATTATGAAATATTGAAAAATATAATTCCTGCTTGATAATTGATTACTTTAACGAGAATGAACAGTAATTATACATCAATAAACCTGTATCAGCTACCATCTATAGAAGGCATGACAAGATCGGAAACGTTGTTTATCCACTGCCATTATAACGTGGACCTCACGTTAGCCAGTGGTACGTTTCTAGAAAAGGTTCAATTTTGAATGATTTAGTGCCGGTTGCACAAAAGCCGGTTAAATTTTAATCGTAATTAATTCCACGAGAACCAATCAGAGAAGCCGTCTTATCAAAAAAGCCTTCTCTGATTGATTCTCGTGAAATTAATTACAATTAATTTAGCCGCTTTTGTGCAACCGGCAATGAGTAAATAAATCTGTTAAGTGTAAATGAAGACTAAACTAGTCTGTAAAGTGCAAACAACTGAACTGGATAAAAGAGATTCGAAAAATCGATAATTTCATTGGAATTTACATATCCTGCCATCACGGTTAGGGCAATAAAATTACAATTGTATTGACTGTTTTGCAATGCAGGCTGAGAATAGTGAATGACATTTGAGTATAGCAGCATAGGCCAGGTTATGGGACGACCGCCCCACCTACAGGATATCAAACTACCGCACCTTTATTCACTCAACGCAACGCTATCACAGCTCTCTTCACAGAGTGAGGCCAATAAAGATGCGAGAAGAATAAAATAGGAAGAGGTAGGATAGATACGAGAGAGCAGAGGAAAATGAACACAAGATGGCATTGATGCTATAAAGGTTTTGTATGAAGATATCATCCAAATATGGTGGAAAAGAAAGCTGATGAATAAATAAAATAATAAATTCATGTTGAAGATTAATTTTAATTATAGATTAATATTGTGAAGAAGAAGTAAATGAACAAATAAATAATCGATTTACGTTGAAGATTAATTTATTGATTTTTATTGAAGTAGATTTAAGATAGATAGAAGTGAAACATTTATAAATTTGATGAATCGCTATATGCTATAGTGAGGTCCACGTTAAAATGGCAGGGATAAAGATAGAAGAATAGCGATGCCGATTCTCTGCATTAATTACTTATATTTCTACACTGTCAAAAACATAATGGCATCGTTGTGCACCTAGAAAAGGATATTAACACCGCTTTGTCGAATGATAGACAAGATAGCAAAACAAAGTTGATCAAATACTGTCATTATAACGTGGACCTCACTATATGAAGTTTTTGTATGAGGATATCATCCAAATTGTAATAAAGAAAGTAGATGTAATATTAATTAATTTATGTTGAAGATTAATTGATTGATTTTTATTGAAGTAGATTTAAGATAGATAGAAGTGAAACATTTATAATTTGATGAATCGCTGGACAAAAAATATATGATGACACATCCTGCAATCCATTTTTTGAATGGATGACAGTTGATAATATCATGAGGTTCAAATGTTCACATAAATGTGTTGCGGGTCATCCAGGCATGGCATCATCATATAACAAATGGATCACAGTTGGCATGTCAATTAATAAAATTGACATAATGAATCTTTCAAAGAGATCTTTGAGAAAGCAAGAAACAAATTTCTAGTTACTCCTATTCAGGTACTATTGCTGTTATACAGAGACGACTCTCAGTAGTAGACAATAATATGTCAACAGACTGAGTCTCCGTCTCTAATTTTGGGAAGAATTGCTAACATTGTCATGATTATTCTATTGTGTTTTTTTTTGCTGAGGGTGATGCCCACATGAGCTCTAGGCTTGTGGTAATGAGGCAGATAATGAGAGATGAATGGACCTACAGATTTAGATGGGTTCCGAATCACCGGGTATCGATTTTACAACTCATGTATCATATTCAGAGGAGTTGGCTCAAGCGGTCACCGATCCAACGGCAGTACCAGGGGCAAGATTCTCAACTTATCTAAGCGATAGCTCATTTAAAAATGTTATTCAACCTTTGAAAGAAATGAAAAGATTCTCAACTTATCTAAGCGATAGCTCATTTAAAATGTTATTCAACCTTTGAAAGAAATGAAAGAAACTTTTCCCATTTTTTTTTTGTGTCTCGCTCAAATCCCAAGTTATTCAACCTTTAAAGGAAAGGATGGAGTATTTGTTTCCAATTCTCTGTGTCTTCCCCAAATCCCACATAGTAATGAAAACAAAAGGGATGAAGATTCAAAACGTTGAATAACATTGAAGATTAATTCAATAATACCCGCACTATGAGAATCATATTCCTCACTGTAACTCAATGGGCAAAAAATCATATCATGAATTAGAATAAAATTTATTCAATAGGATAGAAAACATCCCTCAGTTATGTAACGCGGAATTGCGATTTAAAGACACAATAAGGGATATATTGGACGATATTTTCTGTAGGGGCGTAACAAGGATGGAAACCTTCCCTACAGTATTAGTAATTTAAGGATGTTCCCATCCGTAGCTAGTGGCACTATATTAAAAAAAAGTTTTTAGTAATAAAAAGTTATCTAGTAATATCAAAAGTGATTTACTATGGATAAACTTTTAGAGTATAAAGCAACTATAAAAAACAACTCGACAACATTTTCTTGTGCTTTATTCTGGAAATATCATCGAGACATAACCTGCTACAGAATGGACACACGTATAGTGTTACACTTTATTCTAGTCAAGGCTGTTTTTATAGAGGTTACGGATATCCAAGGTATCGACCTGAGACAATATTCAAATTCAGAAAACACCACCAATTAGTGGGAATCAAACGGCCCGAAACGATTGGGAAACAGATAGAAAGAGAAGAAGAAAAGGACAGAGAGAGAGAGAGGGAGAGAAGAGAGAGAGAGAGGAGGAGAGTGAGGTGAAGAGGATATTGGAAACTGTGCCTAGGTTATCGGAAATGATCGGCTAGTTTGCACACAGGGCCGACTCGCAATTGGCCGACTCCCATCCTCATCACATCGCTTCACTTGAAACGGTCAGCATTCCTCATAAATGACCACAATTCATCTCTATTTGACCAATACTGTTCTAAGCGGATGGCACTATAAGAAGATGTTCAAAGTTTATGGCTGTTTTACGATTAGAGTGGGACTCACTTGAAATTCTTTATCCTCATCGACTTCTGTTTCTTGTTCATCATTATCATCGTCCTTACTTTATTTTTCATTTCTTCACCTCTTCTATTTTTTCTACTACCTTCTATCATCTTCTCACTAGCATCTTCCTTATCCTCTTCAGTTCTTTTTCTTCTTCTTCTCTTCTTCTTCTCTTCTTCTTCTTCCTTATCCTCTTCAGTTCTTCTCCTCTTGTGGGGTTGTCAATGAGCTTCTAGTTTTCCACCCTTCAAATTGAAAAAAATTTTTTCATCACTCTGTCATTCTGTTTTCATCTTTTCATCCTCTCAATCTCATACTTCATACTTTTTTCCTACCTCTTATAAAACTTTACGATATTTTATTCGAATACGTTAATAATAATTGTGATACAGTCAAAACCAAAAATGTAACTCAATGGACAAAAAATCATATTCATTAATTGAATCGGTCTGAAGAGAAAGGGAACATGTCAAAAATCAGAATTTTTCAGGGGAGAGAAAAAACTGAATACAGAGAAAATATTATTGATAATTCCAAGATTGTTTTTTGTCATTAGGGTGCAAACTCTTTAAAGACAACAATTGTAATCCAGTATAAGCACTTATATAAGATTTCCTTGAAATTGAGTTTTTTTTAAATTTCCTTTTACTCATGAGATATTTTTAATTATGACTCTTAAATCTTACAATAAACACATCAACCGAAAGCATTCTAACCTCAAAGCAACGCTTGAATTAAGGTAACCTACAATCATAAATCACAACTGACAAACAGTGATTTTCGAATGTTCGGCGTTGAAGGAAACATGTAAATCATGACTAGTTCCTTTTCACTCTAGTACAGCAAAAATAAAATATATTTTCTCGTATAAAGAGAATGCTGACATGTTCCCTTTCAACTCCAATCGATGTATCCCACAGTAAACAACTCATTTCAACCATAAAAAATTAAAAATTTTGACATGTTCCCTTTCTCCTCAGCAGATTCATTATACTATAATTTTATACGTAAATATAATTAAACTAATCAACTCAATGGAAAATCCATATTTCCTCAATTCTTTTAATTATTATTGGTAATATGTGTGGAGCTGACATTTCCAAAAGAATGTTATTTTCTGCATTATTCTTGAAATTGAATAACATGTGGATGAACTCACAACAAGTTATCACAGTGGTGAATGGTGACACCTTCTTACGTGTTAAGACGATCATATTGCTCCCGAATTTCACAAACCGACTACAATGGTACTCGTTCACCATAAAGTAATGATGGAGCTAATTGCTAGACATCATCGCAGAGTGGTCTACCGGACCCGCAGTGGACACTCCTGGTCTCGTTCTCCTGGTCTCCTGGAACTCCTGGACTCCTGGACTAACGGGTGCACTTCCTTAATTATATCGGTTTCCGTTCGGTACCGGCTCATAAACTATACTGAGCCCCGCTTATCACTTACAGCATCGGTAGAGGTACAGCGCCGTGACGGTTCATCAACCCTACCTTTACTTTCTTCTTACTATACTTCTTTCTTATTTCCTCCTCCTTATTCTTATTTTTTCTTCTAGTCCATATCTGTGTCTTCTTGAATTTTCTTCTGTACTATTCAGCTTTCCCGTTTTCCTTCCCCTCTTCCAACTTATCCTCCTACAAGGTCTCCTCTTCCTCCTCACCTTCTTCCTATTCCTGTTCCTCTTCTCCGTACCAACTCCTTTCAGCTTCTAATTCTTCAATTTTATTCATTTCCCGTTTCCCTTCCCCTCTTCCTTCTTCTTCTCCTCCTCCTCCTCCTCCTCCTCCTCCTCCTCTTCTTCTTCCTATTCCTGTTCCTCTTCTCCGTACTAACTCCTTTCAGTTTCTAATTCTTCAATTTTATTTATTTCTTTTCTTGTTGTTTTTTATTCACTTTCTGTCATGTTTCTTTCCTTATTCTTCTCCGAATTCTTGTTTCTCCTGCTTTTCTCCTACTTCTACTGATTTCTTGTACTTCTGGTTCACATTCTGTTTTTCATTCCAAAGTGTATACATTTATCTTTTTTTCTTCTTCTTCTTCTTCTTCTTCTTTTACATCAACATAATCATCATCACCTTCTACTTCTAATTCCTCCCCCGGTCGTGTTAGTTGTAACTATCTTTTTCTGTTAATAAATTCAACTGTACTCAAACATATGAACAAAAATAATGTGACATATCAACACAGACATTAAGCCAAATCAAGAAATTTTGATACATTTGATTATATAGTTGTGACTATCTTTTCTGTGAATAAATTTAACTGTACTCAAATTGTTAAGAGTCTAATGTTTAAACTTGCTTTATTTCAAATTGAGAATTTTGATACAAATATTGATTATATCTATGTATGAAACAGATGTGACATATCAACACAGAGGTTAAGTTAAATCGAGAAATTTTGATACAATTGTTTATGTAGATGTAACTATCTTTTTCTGTTAATAATTCAACTGTACTCAAATTGTTAAGAGTCTAATGTTTAATATATCCTTTCTAGACTTAGGAATAGTCTATTAAGATTGGTAACCATTAC
>NW_024094543.1:0-8933 GCF_014356525.2 Nilaparvata lugens
TAGCAGTAATCAACTCTATCATTAATTGAAAGGTGAGTGAATAATCTACATATTAAATTTAAACTCGCTTTATTTCAAATTGAGAAATTTTTATACAAATATTGATTATATCTTATGTATGAAACAGATGTGACATATCAACACAGAGGTTAAGTTAAATCGAGAAATTTTGATACAATTGTTTATGTAGTTGTAACTATCTTTTTCTGTTAATAAATTCAACTGTACTCAAACATATGAAACAAAATAATGTGACATATCAACACAGACATTAAGCCAAATCAAGAAATTTTGATACATTTGATTATATAGTTGTGACTATCTTTTCTGTGAATAAATTTAACTGTACTCAAATTGTTAAGAGTCTAATGTTTAAACTTGCTTTATTTCAAATTGAGAAATTTTGATACAAATATTGATTATATCTTATGTATGAAACAGATGTGACATATCAACACAGAGGTTAAGTTAAATCGAGAAATTTTGATACAATTGTTTATGTAGATGTAACTATCTTTTTCTGTTAATAATTCAACTGTACTCAAATTGTTAAGAGTCTAATGTTTAATATATCCTTTCTAGACTTAGGAATAGTCTATTAAGATTGGTAACCATTACCGATATCTCCTTCCCTTTTATCACTCTGTTTACTAGTCGATGTTTTGCTTTTAGTTTTAATTTTGATCTGTTAATGAATCTAAGTTTTTTTTATTTAGCCAGCACGAATATCTCCTTGGGAGGAAAATACTAATTTCTTTATTTTTTTTTTTGATTCAATAAATGTAGAATATAGCTATCCCCCCACTGAGTCTTCACAAATCTAGCCTTTATAATAGGGTATTCAAATACGGTACTTAATGTTTGTGCAGATATACAACGTTTTGCTACATATGTTTGTGCACAATTAAATTTATTCACAGAAAAGATGATGTTTTGCTTTTAGTTTTAATTTTGATCTGTCACAGAAAAGATAAAGTTTTGCTTTTAGTTTAAATTTTGATCTGTTAAATGAATCTAAGCTTTTAGTTTAAATTTTGTTATCATATCCTTTCAAGAGTTTAGGTGGTACAGTCTATTAGTGTGAGGTCAGTAACCGTTACTGATAACTCCTTCCCTTTTATCACTCTGTTTACTAGTCGATGTTTTGCTTTTAGTTTTGATTTTGATCTGTTAAATGAATCTAAGTTTTTTTTATTTAGCCAGCACGAATATCTCCTTGGGAGGAAAATACTAATTTCTTTATTTTTTTGATTCAATAAATGAAGAATATAGCTATCCCCCCACTGAGTCTTCACAAATCTAGCTTTTATAATAGGGTATTCAAATACGGTACTTAATGTTTGTGCAGATATACAACGTTTTGCTACATATGTTTGTGCACAATTAAATTTTTTAACAGAAAAAGTTGCTTCATCCTCATCAAGCTCATCCGAACTTGATGAGGATGAAGATTTACTCACCCTCGTGACAGTGGTCTCCTCGTCAACAATAGGACCATGTGTAGTCGGTTTTGTGATGGTAGCTGAAGAAGTAGTCGCTTTCGAGATGATAGACGTGGTCGGTTCGGAGATGAGAGGAGAAGAAGTTGTCTCGTCAGCAGGCGTGGAAGTAGACGCTTTTGAGATAGTAGACGTGGACGGCTCGGAGATGAGAGGAGAAGAAGTTGTCTCGTCAGCAGGCGTGGAAGTAGACGCTTTTGAGATAGTAGACGGTTCGGTGATAGGAGGAGAAGATGCAATCGGTTGAAATCCTGGTGGTGAAGGTGCAACCGGACCGGGAATGGTTTGCATCATTCCTAATCCGGGAAATGCTTGATTGAAAAGATGAGGATTGCTCCATATATTATACGGGAATCCCCACGGTATCTGCGGTATTGTCGAAGGAGCTGGCGAAGACGTCATCTTCGGTGTAGCTGCTACACTCGAGTATGTTACCTGAAATTAATTAAAGATAATTTATAGTAGATCATGTACTAAATGATTGGTAACTAGCTTGCCTGATGAACTTCATTCTGTTTAGAAGTTAATATATCTCATATCATATTTAACTTTATTTGATGAATCATGAAATTTATCAATCAATATTCCAATACAAACTTCCTTCATATTTTCAATTTCTAATTTGAACTTTAACACATTTAAATCTGAAACAAGTTTCTATGTATATATTTGAAATATGAAATAAATTTTGTAATTGTTATAGCATTAGATATTTACTACTAATTAAAGTTGAGAAAGAGTTATATTATTAAGTTAGTTTATGTAAATAGTTTCAGTAGTTATTGATTAAACTTACCATTGGCTGATCCATAGCAACGTTCTTGGTCGAATCAGTAGTGCTAGTAGATGACATTTTCATCAGATGAATACTATGATTCAAATCAAAACTTTGAGTGCTTTTATACTAAAAATTTTCTCCTTCTACATTCTGAAATCTAATGGTGGGATATCGTCTTCCGTAATTCTGTATTGGAAGGGGTGTATTTCATTACCTTGATGAAAATAGCAAGGCTAACACATCCTTGTACTTAAATTAGAAGTTGTATATGTTAATGCTACTTGTAAGTACAGTTAAGCCTATGTACTGAATTTCCTGTCTTTATGATATACATGATTAGACTGCATTCAAGTACAGTGCATCTAACAAAGAAGTCGATATTGCTTGTCTCTTTTCAACGTGAAGTTGAAATCATTGACGCGAATGCGTTCACCTCGCTCTGCATCTAATACAAAGAAAAGGATAGAGCTAGGAAGAACATTGTTCATCAGCTAACCAGAAATGTGGGAAAAGGGAAAATTTATTCTCTTCCCATTTACAATAACATATAAATAGAATCAATCGTATGCAGCCCGATTTCTCATTTATTCATTAGACTTGATAGTATAACAACTGTTTAGAACATCATATAGCTTTGAATTCATCGACAAGTCTTACATCATACATTAATACTTACTCTATTTCTTATTCAACTATAGCTTCAGTAATTTCAACTATGTTCAAATTTATTTTTACAGTAAGACATTGAGAAAGAGTAACAATCATATCTTATACACGAACAAAACAGTCGCCTGATTCAGTAAGCCGATAACAAGACTTCCCCTCCCGTCTTCATCATTGCAGTTAGCACGAGTCGGAGAGAATCGAAGAGAGTTTCGACTTAGCGAGAGAGAATCTACTCGACTCCAAAGAGAGAATCTACTCGACTCCAAGAGAGAATCAACTCGGCTCCGAGAAACAGCGATTCAGTATCAGCAAACATCTAGCGCGCGCGTGTTATCACGTCTTCATTAACACAACAATCTCAAAGGGTGAGTGTTGAAATGATTGACTTTAAAGTTAAGCGGGTCACTGCTATCAATAGCAATATTATTAGATATAGAATAAGCTTTAGAAATAATGAAGTAGATGTAAGTCTAATTTTAAATCAATTAAAAGATAGAATTTTTAATATTTTACTCAATGAATCTGCAAGTTTTTTGGGTGTATAAGATGGTATCTTGCTATTAAAGTCGATCTGATCAAACTTTTAACATTAAATGATGATGAAGAACATCAAGTAAAAGCTGGTGTTACTTTCCACAGTACATCACAAAATATTATTAATATTAACGAGAATATTGATGAGTTAGACGATCAATACATTTTTTGTTGTAATAAAATATATAACTCTTTAGATAATATATTTCAGAAGGTTCTGGATGGTGTATTTCAAAAAGAATATCTTGACATCAACTTTATGAGATATAATCTAATTTATGGCTCAAATTCGAGTTATATAAAAACACCAAAGGAGATTTTACAAAAAAGAGCTATCATTAATATTGAGAATTCAGATTATAAATGTTTCTTTTGTGTATTTAGCTTATTTACACTATGGTGAGTGTAGATTACTGTTAATAACCTACAACAATTTGAGCATACTTTGAACATTAATGGTATAAAATTTCCTATCAATGTACATGGTATTAAAAAATTTGAAATGTTAAATAAAGATATATCGGTTAGCGTGATTGCTTATTGTATGACAACTAAAAAGTTTTATCCATATAGAATTTCGATATATAAGGAACATAATATCTCATTACTTTTACTAATTAATAAAAGTGATGTGAAGAATTCGCATTTCACATTAATTAATACAACAAAGAATAAAAATGGGCTTTCTCATCTATTATCCTCATTAAGTTCAAATCATAAATCTGTTCATGTATGTCAGTTTTGTTTTCATCGGTTTACAAGTGATAAGAATAAAAATGTAGATGGAAAAGCGAATTTAAAATCACATATAATTACTTGTTCTAAGTATGGTGAACAGAAAACGTCACTTCCAAAACCGAATAGTTATAATTCAATCATTAAGTTTAGAGATTATAGTTTTATGCTTCGATTTAAGTTAGAATATATGCAGATTTCGAATCGTTCATTCTTCCAATTGATAATAGCAGTGATGATGATGATGATGATGATGAACATGTGAATTATTCGTTCACTAAAAAAACCAGTAAACATCTACCATGCTCTTATTCTTTCGTAGTTTTAAACTATGATGGTGAAATCTATAAAGGTCCATTTTTATATAGAGCTACTTATGTTGGTGAACCAATTATTGAGAGATTTATCAATGAAATCGTAGAAATAGGTGAAGAATTGTATAAAGATCTGATTTTGAATTATACTTTGAAAAAGTATAAATATAAGTTCAGATCAGGAAAATCTTCACTCCTTAGTGATTCTTCAAGAAGGAAGCAACTACTTTAAAGTGTTAACATCATCATCATCATCATCATCACTAGCAGGACTGTAGCAGTAATCAACTCTATCATTAATTGAAAGGTGAGTGAATAATCTACATATTAAATTTAAACTCGCTTTATTTCAAATTGAGAAATTTTTATACAAATATTGATTATATCTTATGTATGAAACAGATGTGACATATCAACACAGAGGTTAAGTTAAATCGAGAAATTTTGATACAATTGTTTATGTAGTTGTAACTATCTTTTTCTGTTAATAATTCAACTGTACTCAAACATATGAAAACAAAATAATGTGACATATCAACACAGACATTAAGCCAATCAAGAATTTTGATACATTTGATTATATAGTTGTGACTATCTTTCTGTGAATAAATTTAACTGTACTCAAATTGTTAAGAGTCTAATGTTTAAACTTGCTTTATTTCAAATTGAGAAATTTTGATACAAATATTGATTATATCTTATGTATGAAACAGATGTGACATATCAACACAGAGGTTAAGTTAAATCGAGAAATTTTGATACAATTGTTTATGTAGATGTAACTATCTATTTTCTGTTAATAATTCAACTGTACTCAAATTGTTAAGAGTCTAATGTTTAATATATCCTTTCTAGACTTTAGGAATAGTCTATTAAGATTGGTAACCATTACCGATATCTCCTTCCCTTTTATCACTCTGTTTACTAGTCGATGTTTTGCTTTTAGTTTTAATTTTGATCTGTTAAATGAATCTAAGTTTTTTTTATTTAGCCAGCACGAATATCTCCTTGGGAGGAAAATACTAATTTCTTTATTTTTTTGATTCAATAAATGAAGAATATAGCTATCCCCCCACTGAGTCTTCACAAATCTAGCTTTTATAATAGGGTATTCAAATACGGTACTTAATGTTTGTGCAGATATACAACGTTTTGCTACATATGTTTGTGCACAATTAAATTTTTTAACAGAAAAAGTTGCTTCATCCTCATCAAGCTCATCCGAACTTGATGAGGATGAAGATTTACTCACCCTCGTGACAGTGGTCTCCTCGTCAACAATAGGACCATGTGTAGTCGGTTTTGTGATGGTAGCTGAAGAAGTAGTCGCTTTCGAGATGATAGACGTGGTCGGTTCGGAGATGAGAGGAGAAGAAGTTGTCTCGTCAGCAGGCGTGGAAGTAGACGCTTTTGAGATAGTAGACGTGGACGGCTCGGAGATGAGAGGAGAAGAAGTTGTCTCGTCAGCAGGCATGGAAGTAGACGCTTTTGAGATAGTAGACGGTTCGGTGATAGGAGGAGAAGATGCAATCGGTTGAAATCCTGGTGGTGAAGGTGCAACCGGACCGGGAATGGTTTGCATCATTCCTAATCCGGGAAATGCTTGATTGAAAAGATGAGGATTGCTCCATATATTATACGGGAATCCCCACGGTATCTGCGGTATTGTCGAAGGAGCTGGCGAAGATGTCATCTTCGGTGTAGCTGCTACACTCGAGTATGTTACCTGAAATTAATTAAAGATAATTTATAGTAGATCATGTACTAAATGATTGGTAACTAGCTTGCCTGATGAACTTCATTCTGTTTAGAAGTTAATATATCTCATATCATATTTAACTTTATTTGATGAATCATGAAATTTATCAATCAATATTCCAATACAAACTTCCTTCATATTTTCAATTTCTAATTTGAACTTAACACATTTAAATCTGAAACAAGTTTCTATGTATATATTTGAATATGAAATAAATTTTGTAATTGTTATAGCATTAGATATTTACTACTAATTAAAGTTGAGAAAGAGTTATATTATTAAGTTAGTTTATGTAAATAGTTTCAGTAGTTATTGATTAAACTTACCATTGGCTGATCCATAGCAACGTTCTTGGTCGAATCAGTAGTGCTAGTAGATGACATTTTCATCAGATGAATACTATGATTCAAATCAAAACTTTGAGTGCTTTTATACTAAAAATTTTCTCCTTCTACATTCTGAAATCTAATGGTGGGATATCGTCTTCCGTAATTCTGAATTGGAAGGGGTGTATTTCATTACCTTGATGAAAATAGCAAGGCTAACACATCCTTGTACTTGAATTAGAAGTTGTATATGTTAATGCTACTTGTAAGTACAGTTAAGCCTATGTACTGAATTTCCTGTCTTTATGATATACATGATTAGACTGCATTCAAGTACAGTGCATCTAACAAAGAAGTCGATATTGCTTGTCTCTTTTCAACGTGAAGTTGAAATCATTGACGCGAATGCGTTCACCTCGCTCTGCATCTAATACAAAGAAAAGGATAGAGCTAGGAAGAACATTGTTCATCAGCTAACCAGAAATGTGGGAAAAGGGAAAAATTTATTCTCTTCCCATTTACAATAACATATAAATAGAATCAATCGTATGCAGCCCGATTTCTCATTTATTCATTAGATTTGATAGTATAACAACTGTTTAGAACATCATATAGCTTTGAATTCATTGACAAGTCTTACATCATACATTAATACTTACTCTATTTCTTATTCAACTATAGCTTCAGTAATTTCAACTATGTTCAAATTTATATTTACAGTAAGACATTGAGAAACAGTAACAATCATATCTTATACACGAACAAAACAGTCGCCTGATTCAGTAAGCCGATAACAAGACTTCCCCTCCCGTCTTCATCATTGCAGTTAGCACGAGTCGGAGAGAATCGAAGAGAGTTTCGACTTAGCGAGAGAGAATCTACTCGACTCCAAGAGAGAATCTACTCGACTCCAAGAGAGAATCAACTCGGCTCCGAGAAACAGCGATTCAGTATCAGCAAACATCTAGCGCGCGCGTGTTATCATGTCTTCATTAACACAACAATCTCAAAGGGTGAGTGTTGAAATGATTGACTTTAAAGTTAAGCGGGTCACTGCTATCAATAGCAATATTATTAGATATAGAATAAGCTTTAGAAATAATGAAGTAGATGTAAGTCTAATTTTAAATCAATTAAAAGATAGAATTTTTAATATTTTACTCAATGAATCTGCAAGGTTTTTTGGGTGTATAAGATGGTATCTTGCTATTAAAGTCGATCTGATCAAACTTTTAACATTAAATGATGATGAAGAACATCAAGTAAAAGCTGGTGTTACTTTCCACAGTACATCACAAAATATTATTAATATTAACGAGAATATTGATGAGTTAGACGATCAATACATTTTTTGTTGTAATAAAATATATAACTCTTTAGATAAATATATTTCAGAAGGTTCTGGATGGTGTATTTCAAAAATAGAATATCTTGACATCAACTTTATGAGATATAATCTAATTTATGGCTCAAATTCGAGTTATATAGAAACACCAAAGGAGATTTTACAAAAAAGAGCTATCATTAATATTGAGAATTCAGATTATAAATGTTTTCTTTGGTGTATTTTAGCTTATTTACACTATGGTGAGTGTAGATTAACTGTTAATAACCTACAACAATTTGAGCATTTTTTGAACATTAATGGTATAAAATTTCCTATCAATGTACATGGTATTAAAAAATTTGAAATGTTAAATAAAGATATATCGGTTAGCGTGATTGCTTATTGTATGACAACTAAAAAGTTTTATCCATATAGAATTTCGATATATAAGGAACATAATATCTCATTACTTTTACTAATTAATAAAAGTGATGTGAAGAATTCGCATTTCACATTAATTAATACAACAAAGAATAAAAATGGGCTTTCTCGTCTATTATCCTCATTAAGTTCAAATCATAAATCTGTTCATGTATGTCAGTTTTGTTTTCATCGGTTTACAAGTGATAAGAATAAAAATGTAGATGGAAAAGCGAATTTAAAATCACATATAATTACTTGTTCTAAGTATGGTGAACAGAAAACGTCACTTCCAAAACCGAATAGTTATAATTCAATCATTAAGTTTAGAGATTATAGTTTTATGCTTCGATTTAAGTATAGAATATATGCAGATTTCGAATCGTTCATTCTTCCAATTGATAATAGCAGTGATGATGATGATGATGATGATGATGAACATGTGAATTATTCGTTCACTAAAAAAACCAGTAAACATCTACCATGTTCTTATTCTTTCGTAGTTTTAAACTATGATGGTGAAATCTATAAAGTCCATTTTTATATAGAGCTACTTATGTTGGTGAACCAATTAT
>NW_024094544.1:0-9100 GCF_014356525.2 Nilaparvata lugens
CAGGGGTAGGCATTAATACCTGTTCCACCTTCAAACATTCTCCCACCTTTTTCTTGGTCTGCCAATACTTCTCCTATTATTATTATTATTATTATTATTATTATTATTATTATTATTATTATTATTTGTTTAAAAAATATAGCATTCCCTGTAAACGAGCTTTTCAGATATGATATCTTATTAAATAATTATTTTTCTAATAACTTTAAAATGTCAAGTAGAATTTTGCATGAGCGAAGACAAGGTGCTGCTTATAAGAGTTTATTGTGCCCGAATACATTTATCATGGTAAATGTGAACTTAGTTATGTTGTACCAACTATTTTCAATGAGTTGCCAGATGATTTAATTGGTCTGGATAGAATTTCAATTGTTAAGAATAAGATGAAACACTTTCTGTTAAATAATTTGAGTGAATTTGAAGGATTTCCATGAATTCTTTCTTTTTTTTATATATATTTTTTCTTGTGTATTATTGTTTGTGATAAGCAACACTGAAATCCCATTGTTTTATTATTTATTGCTACACAATACAATTAAATGAATTATTATCAATGTATCAATTAATTTTGATTGTATCAAGATTGATTGTATCAATGTACTATTTCTATGGTTTTTTTTTTTAATATAATGTAAAACTTGACTCCTCCAGTCAAACCTTCTTTAGAAGGTTTTGGAGAATTTATAATTTGTCTGGTTTATAATATTTGAAATGTTCTACTGAAGGGAATCTTCTTATCTTTGTCATTCTTGCTTTTTTTTATTATTCTTCATTGTTTTGTTTGTAAGATTTCTTTTTATAAGTGTATTTTTCATTTTTGTTTGTATATTTTCTATAATAACTCCCTTCTTCTGGGGGTACCAGGACGAAGGAAAAAGGAAAGGAAAGGAAAAGGATTATTATATTATTATTATTATTATTATTATTATTATTATTATTATTATTATTATTATTATATTATTGTTGTTGTTGTTGTTATTTATTGTTTATATGTTATTATTATTATTATTATTATTATATTATTATTCTTATTATTATTATTATTATTATTTTATTATTATTATTATATTATTATTTTATATTATTGTTATTGAAAAATATTTTTGTCTTAATAACTAAGTAGCCGGAGATCAATTCTGATCTCAAGACTGAAATAGTTGCAATTCAAAGCAGAGACTCATTCACTCTTTTCCAGATCAGAGGCTTAGAAACTTACGTACAATATTAGTTGTACCAAGGACTGCTGCTTTCTGCATAATTCTCATATGCCGTTCTCCAACTGCAGTTGTTCCATTGCTTGTCTCCATTCTTTTGTGACCAGTCCATGGCAGACACTACTATAGGGATTATCACCACCTTCCTTAATTTATACATATCTTTCAGTTCAACTGACAGGGGCTGGTATTTTCTTTTCTTTTCGGCAATGGTACTCACAAGATTCTCATCAAGGGGCACTGCCACATCAATTATGTAAGCCTCTTTATTCTTTCTGTCAAACAAGACGATGTCTGGCCTGTTAGCCTCCACTGCTCTGTCAGTTGTCATACACAATCCCAAAGAAGTCTTCCCTTTTCACCATTCAAGACCATTTCTGGCTTACACTTGTAATAGGGCACCTCACTCGCTATCAACTCATATCTTTTCGCCATTGCCTGATGAACCACTTTGGCCACATTTTTGAGCCGTTGCAAATACTCTGTATAAGCTAGTACAGAGCAGCCACCACAAATATGCTGTATCGATTCTATGGCTTTCCTGCAGAGCCGACAGCTACTATCCACTGTGAGTCCCATCACATATCTTTGTAAGCTCTAGTGCTGATTACCTGGTCCTGAATGGCAAACATGAAACCTTCAGTCTCACCGAATATTCCACTGGTCTGCAACCATTCAATTGATTCTTTTCTGTCAACACAATCAGAATGAAGTGCTGCAGCAAATCTTCCATGCAGCTCCTTCTGCTTTCACGCTTTCAGCCTCTCTTCTACTGTGCTGGCTGTTAGCTGTTGGACTCCATGTGCCAGCTGCAATGGGCTGTACTCCCTGTCTACCAGACAAACGGCCTTTAGCAGACCACTGTTTGCATTCTGGAAGTATTTCCGCAGTCTGTCTTCCTGTTGACGACACATAGTCTCCAGACTCAAAGGCCTCTTCCACCAACACCTCTAGGCAGGTAGAGCCTCTGGATTGAGCTACAGGGGTGATGAAGTATATTCTTTGTCAAAGTTGTTCTTACCTTATTATTATTATTATTATTGAAAAATATTTTTGTCTTAATAACTAAGTAGCCGGAGATCAATTCTGATCTCAACTAAAAATAGTTGCAATTCAAAGCAGAGACTCATTCACTCTTTTCCAGATCAGAGGCTTAGAAACTTACGTACAATATTATTGTACCAAGGACTGCTGCTTTCTGCATAATTCTCATATGCCAGTTCTCCAACTGCAGTTGTTCCATTGCTTTCTCCATTCTTTTGTGACCAGTCCATTGGCAGACACTACTATAGGGATTATCACCACCTTCCTTAATTTATCATATCTTTCAGTTCAACTGACAGGGGCTGGTATTTTCTTTTCTTTTCGGCAATGGTACTCACAAGATTCTCATCAAGGGGCACTGCCACATCAATTATGTAAGCCTCTTTATTTTTTCTGTCAAACAAGACGATGTCTGGCCTGTTAGCCTCCACTGCTCTGTCAGTTGTCATACAACAATCCCAAAGAAGTCTTCCCTTTTCACCATTCAAGACCATTTCTGGCTTACACTTGTAATAGGGCACCTCACTCGCTATCAACTCATATCTAGTCTCCATTGCCTGATGAACCACTTTGGCCACATTATTATTATATTATTATTATTATTATTATTATTATAATATATATATAAGTGGTAGAAATTAGAACTTTAATATCAAATCCCAGATAGAAACTATAATAGACTTTCAATTTAGTTTATTGAACACTTTACAAAAATTTTCATTGTAGTATTTATAGAATGTATACGGTAACTATTATGATGTAGTATGAAATTTGAATCTCCTCAATTAGCTCTAAGCTAGAGGAGCAAAAAAAACACTGTATGTATATGATACTATGTAACTTTAATGAAATAAATTGAAATTGAAATTGAAATTGAAATTATTATTATTATTATTATTATTATTATTATTATTATTATTATTATTATTATTATATTATTAGTGTGTTAAAATTTAGTCAGGTTAGTAAGTAGTCAAGTTATAAATATGTAAAGTTAGTAGCATACTAAAGTTAGTGAACAGAGAAGAAAAGGAAACATAAAAATAAAAAATTCCAATAGGTTAGATTGTTTTAATATGGAAAATAGAAAGAAAGTATTGTATGTAAAATGTAATATGCTGATAGGTTTAAGATTATAAAATATTGTAATGAATTAACTGATGTTTATAAATTTTGAAGGTTATTTGATTGAGCTTCTGTGTGTGTTCGTTTGTGTATCTCTAGTCTGACGGCTACGGCCATCTGAATTTCGTTACTTGTGTATGAACAGTCAAGAATTAAAGAGCGACTCAAGTGGTGAAAATCGGACTTACTGTATGTCAAACTCTCAAGAATTTCCTCATTGTAGAATAAATAGTCTACAGTAATGATGAATGTGAATATATTATTATTATGTAAATGATTTTGACACTCCTCAATTAGCTATAAGCTAGAGGAGTAACTAAAAGCACTGAGTGTATTATGATTGTAATGTAATTTGAAGGAATGAATAAATTGAATTGAATTGAATTGAAATTATTATTAGTATTATTATTATTATTATTATTATTATTATTATTATTATTATTATTATTATTATTATTTTTATTATTATTATTATTATTATTATTATTATTATTATTATTATTATTATGGTACACACCAGACTATGGAAAATGAATATAAAAGTGTCATTTTAACGGGGAGAGTAAATGAATTGATTCAAACTGAAAATTGGTGGCCGATTCTAGACTTAAGAGAACCATCAGATATTTATAATGATATAGTCATGAGGTTCGAAAATATATATGCTAAAAGTGTCATAAAGGTTAAACAAAAAACTAAGCAACTACATAATTCCTGGTTCAATGATAGAATTAAGCTGATGATAGAGAGAAAGAACTATTTATGGCAAATGGTTAAAAGAGATAATCATAATGTGGATTTGAGAAATCAGTTTAGAAACATACGAAATAAGTTAACAGACATGATTCGTAATGAGAAACAAAATACTATTATAGGGCTTTCATGATAACTCCAAAATACTAGAAAATTTGGGAAATCATCAATCATTTATAATAAGAAGAATAGGCCGTCTCTAAAGGAATCAATAAGTTAAATTTCAAATCATGAAGATCATCAAATTATGACCTAACAGAGAAATTTAAAAACAGCTTTAAGAAAAAATAGAAGAAATTACAACAGAAATGAACGGGCAACACTTTGATAATACCACATTTAAAAGAAGGTATCTAAAGCTGATCCCTTTGCATTTGATTAATAGGATAATTATTGAAACAGGAAAAATACCTCAGCGCCTAAAAAACACATCTCAGACCATTTTCAAGATGGAACAAGAAAAATGTAGGTTCTTATAGGCCAATAGGATCAATCTCAGTAATTATGAAAATTCTAGAACATTTCATCTGTATGCAATTGAATCAATACTGATCAATCAGAACATAATAAATGATGCTCAATAGGGTTATTCAAAAAAAATCAAAATAGATTTATTAGA
The DNA here is from genome assembly GCF_014356525.2 of Nilaparvata lugens. Taxonomy (NCBI): domain Eukaryota; kingdom Metazoa; phylum Arthropoda; class Insecta; order Hemiptera; family Delphacidae; genus Nilaparvata; species Nilaparvata lugens. The sequence continues at coordinate 4,756 of NW_024094544.1, forward strand.
AAAACTAACAGAAAATATATTTGAAGCTTTAAATGACAATAAATTTGTCAAACTGTTGCAACAGATTTGACAAAAGCATATGATTTGGGTAATTATAAAATTATGCTACAAAAAATCAATAGAATAGGTATTCGTGGAAAGCTATTCAACTTGTTTGAAAACTATTTTGAAAATAGAAAAATACATGTTAGTTATGGTGAATATATTAGTACCGATTATAATCAATCCTGTGGACTTATTCAGGGCAGCATTTTGTCTCCTGTTCTATTTAATCTGTATGTAAACGATCTACTAGTCTCAGTTTCAAAAGTAAGGTGCTGCAGTATGCAGATGACAACCTGCTATATATGACACACACTGATCTAATAATGGGCATAAGATACATGCAAGAGGATCTCAATTTGGCTAATAAATATTTTTTCAACAACGGTATCAAGATAACTTCACAGAAAACAAAGGTAATTATATTTAGAAATCCTAGAATTAACGTAGGTTTTGTCACGTTATTCTTTATATTTAAATAACGATTAGCCTCCTGCTTGGCATCAGTCGGTAAAGCATGAGATTTAATATAATTAGGTCGTGGTTTTTCTAATAGTATTCAGTCTTAAAAAATCTTGATAGGCCTAGATATGGGCTTCTCCTATAACTCTTGTAATTCAATAAACATAAATATATATTATATATGATACTTATACTATAGAGTTGAGGAATAAAAATAAATTGCACACCATGAATGTTCATACATATATTACATAAATAATGCAAAGATCAGTCGAGGCAAAAAATATATATAGAGCGATAAAAAATATAATATAAAAATAGAACAATATTTGAAATCAATATCACAGGCTAACTTTATATTCTAGATTTGTGGCACGAATCATTACCATGTGCCTTTATCTTGAAATCATATGCATTCTTTGGCATGTAGCTGTGACATGTACTTGCTAATACTTGTCGCTTGGATAATTCAATCAAAAATATGTGCTCTAAGATCAGCTTGATAAATTAGCCACTAATAATCCAAATATATCTATATATTAAAATCTCTAGTATTTAGTAGATTTATTTGTATCGAATATACATTTTCATCTCAGGGTGCAAGATTCGGCACCTGACGGAAATAGGTAGAGCCATTCATCTAGTGAATTAGAACTATGATAAATTATCGCAAATTGTATTGCAAAAATTAAATATTTATGCATACGTTTGATAGCCTAGATTTCGTACTTCTTTGATTAAATAGAAATTTCTAAAATATTGATCTATATATTTTTCTTTCAATTAAATACCTTTAATACTAATTTTTACTTGCGCAAGTATTACTCTTATTAATTTCTCAATTTATAATAACCCTTTCGGCGAGCTAGCTTTGATCATCAGATTATTTCGAAGCACTAGGGCGCCCATCACTAAATTCAATTTAATCACTCACGTGTCGAAAATCTTCTTGTAGGCCGCCGATGTCGATCCAACTCCATGTGGTCCGGGAATATGGTAGCCGGAATCGTCTCCTCCAAGGGGTTATAAATTTAATAAAAATGAAAAATGACTTCTGCTTCACAATAGCATCACGAAGTCTTTTAAGAAATTTAATAATTTACTTTAACTTTAATTTTTACAAAATTATTAATAAGGTACTTCGCTCTAAAATATTTGGGGTCCTCTTATGGTGGCATCTGGCTGGCGAGTGCTGGTTCTTCCTTCTCAAGTTTTACAGATCCTCTTTCCGACTTTCAAATTAGCATAAAATTTAAATATCCTAATCCTCCGCCATTAAATTCAAATAGATCTTACAAAAAATGCTAAAATATTGCTTAGATTATATGATTAATAATTCCTTTGCATTCGAGCCATATTGATAACATAGATTACACAAATTTTTACACAAAATCTAGTACATTTATATAAATATATATAATATTTTTGAATTGGCCTACAGTTGCCGCCTATTAATTGCCGTTTTACTATTGGTGCATGCAAATTTTATTCGGTATTCATGCGCCTGGTAACTCTTATTTCCTGAATACATTAAATTATTTTTATTTGGTTTTTTATTTATGCTCTTTGCATGCTAGTTAATATTCTATATATTAATATTAATTCCATGCTACTAATAATTAGCCACGTGGACGGGTGTTTTTTCACATTGCACACCATCCGAATGCAATAAAGCTCTGCCAAGGGGTTTTGGTCAGATTCTACTTTCTTCGGTTTGATCGATCTCTAGGTCACCGATCCGTGAATACATCTATATAACCTCAATCTTCAATATTTTATAAATAATCTATTTATGAGTAGTAAACTTCCTTCAAATCCCTTTTAAGTTCTTGTACCATTTAGCCAGAACAAGCTGATGCTATCTAATCTTGTTTATTATCTGCTTGGCGATATTAGCCAATTACTTTATTTTTAGACCTATTACTATTTCTGTTAGGGCTTTTCATCTACCCAGATTTAAATATGTTACACGCGCCCCTGGGTTGAATTCAAAATATTTGAGAATCACAATGTTTTTAATGAAAACCCACCCTTCAATACATTGATATACACTATACTTTATTTATAAATTATACTCTCCTACTTCTATCACAGATCGCAGACATATTTGCTGCATCTCCTTTATACCTTTATCAAAAACAATAACAAATTCTCCTCCTCAACACACATAAAAATATCATAAATATAAACTTCTAAACGTACTCCTCCTGACACCATTTACAACACAGTAATTTTTGAATTCGCCGCTTGCAGGGCTGCCAACTTAACTACACACATTTCATAATTCTCATAAATGATTCCTTTTAGACAATAATTTCGATTCATAAACTTCTGGGCTTATATCTTATAGTATTTCTTAGGTCTTAATATAAATAATTTTCTATACATCAGGTACAATACTTTCTTTTGCTAATGGCTCTTTGGTTTTGGTACTGGTATTCACTTTAATCTTTTCAGGTAACAAACGTGGCATAATTAAAAGTAATAAATATAAAAACATATAAATAAATATATCGACATTATAAATATAATAAATAACAATAATAAATAACTCTTTGGGTACAGTACTTCTTTTTATAAACATATGTTCAACAGATATTACATTCATTTGATTTGGGTGGCTTTGGTCAGCTGTTCGCTGTTCTACAATTCATAGTGTTTCATGTTACATCAAATTTGCTATCGACTTTCATAACTAACCTAACTGCTCAATTTTTTCTCTTAAAAAGGTAATTAACAAATTTTAATTTTATTATCCCCGCTTGTGTCCTTTTTTATCTGATGTATATAATTTAATTACATATTTAAAAATTGTTCTTTTCCTTATTGCAGGCTTCTAACGGCTGGAAGGAATTAAAACATTGGATTGTTGCCACGAGGTCCTATACCAAGATTAAATTTATTAAGGAAGGTTAGTAATCGGTTTGATAATAATGTTTTCCTTGATTTCTTATCATATTTATTTCAAATTCGACGATATAGCATGTAGAATGTTGTGATTTACTTGTATCTTCTTGCATTCTGTTTGTTGATGATTAGGCCGGTTAGGTTATCTGCTATCCGTTGGTGAGGCTGTCCTAATTGATAATTTTTTCATCATAAATTTAAAGCCCTTGTACCTTGTGTACTTTTTCAAACAATTCCAAGCTTCATTAATTGTAGTTCCTCTCAATCCATTCTTTTCCAATCAATCTGTACTCTTAACTCATCCTTCTTTTATTTTCATCTAATACTCTTGATTTCGGCTCATTATAACTCATTAAGCTTGCAACAATAAACATTTTTATAATATTAAATTTCCAATTATCAATCATAGATTCATTTAATAATAACAATACAATATTTTTCATCTTATCCACAACACAGTATTTTATCCAATCACAGCCATAACTATCATTACACACAATATCCAAACATTATCAATTTTTAACAATATAATTCTCATCATATAATAACTATTTACTTCCATTTATTAATATAACTTTTTACTGCTTCCTTTCTTCTCAAACACCGTTTATCCTTAATTAACCTCCACAAGTAGTCCATTTCGTTGTTGCCCATGCATGAATCCGTAGTAGTCCTTTTAGTAGCTCCGTTTTTATCCCATTCATTCGATCCATTTTGCCGGTCACATCGCTGATTTGCCCTCTTGAAGCGAATGTGCCGCGGATGCATGACGTCGGCATCTCTTCCTGTCCTCCTTGGTGCCGGTCCGGAATCCTCCTGGCCTCTTGAAGCGTGCATGCGGCCGGTATGCGCGCGCGTGTTCCTCCTTCGTCGCTTCTTCCGCCTCCGGCCTTGCGATGCATGTTCTTTTTTCGGTCATGTAGTCCATCCTCCT
>NW_024094545.1:0-10239 GCF_014356525.2 Nilaparvata lugens
GTAAGTGTGAGTTGAGCCTTATAGTAGTATCTTATTATATAATATACATATAATATAATCCTATAATATTAAGCGAGCAATTTCTGTATATGGTTATCTGGATATCTGGTTATCTAATGATATGGTTATCTGGTTATGTATAACCAACGGATCTCGTAAACGGCTCTAACGATTTTCACGAAATTTGGATCATAGTAGCTTTATGATATGAAAATTCGATTGCACTAGGTCTCATCCCTGAGAAAACTCGCTGAAGGACATGAAAAGGATAATAATTATTCATCATTGTAAAAACAGATGATAGTTTCGTCGTCTGTCGATAACAGAAGATGTGAGTGCCTGTGTGGAAGAGAGACAGAATAATCATTTCCAGCTGTTCAACTATTTGCAATCAATCAGCTTATTCACGAGAAATATTAATCTAGAAATTTTAATCGATTTGATCAAAATAATCTGATTTGTTGACATGACATGGTATATCATTCTAAATAAGAGTATATCATAAATTTCAGAGTTAATCATTATTTTTTACAGTTTTAAGTGATTAGTAAGTGCTATTTTCTTATTAAATTTGTTTCGTAAGCAATGTAGATTAGAGCTTTTCTGTATTCAAATGTTTGGACTGAAATTTTGACCAGATTTCAAGTGTATGAAACATAACCTACTTTATGGAATATTTATGGTCTATAAATCAAAATTCGGGGAAGAAACTGTCTTGGGCTGTGCCTGCTTGTCCTTCCCAATCATTTTAAAAAATGTTTCTGTTTATCAATAAATAAATAACGAGCGAAGCTCGGTGCCCCGATATCAAGCATATAATCAGTGGAATGCGCGTGTTTCTGTCGCAGAAGTCTGTATACACCTTTATTAAAAGAGCAAGCTAAGAGCGATAATTTTTATTGCCTAATTGGCCAATTAATCCATAGAATTCCCAACGATTTATAATGATGTTATCCTTAGGATGAAACATAGCAGACTCTTAGCAACGTTTGAGGTCACTCTTGATGCGGATTTAGGTTGGTTGAGGTTGAGGTTGAAGTAGTTTGAGGTTGAGTTGAGGTGCTTGTGGTCACTTGATTGAGTAGGTGGTTTCTCTGGACCCCCTACCTCAAGATTCTTCTAGTCCAGCAAAGGATTCCTTAGTTGAGCTGAGGTAGGGCTAATTGAAGGATGGAGATTTGGGTGAACCTTCATTCAATTCATTTAACTCATTCAATTTATTGAACTCATTCAATTAACTACATTCATCCAATTCATTGAATCAATTCCAGTTACCATTCAGGTTAATTGTGAATCATCACATGAGAGATGAGAATCAATAGTATTTTTCTGCCCATTAGAACAGCAATTATATAAAGCAGTAACTTTGTTTTCCGTTTTCATTTTTTATGAAATGGAGGTTCGTAAATGAAGCTGGTCAAATCAGAGGTCTGTTCAATGATAATTTTGACTTATTGTATGGAAGAGAAAAGAGACAGCTGACAATCCTATTATATTAAGCGAGCAATTTCTGTATATCAGCATATATGTTTATATTTGGTTATTTATATTTATTCATGGTTATTTATGTACAACGGATCTTGAAAACGACTCTAACGATTTTCACGAAATTTGGAACATAGTAGGTTCATGATATAAAAATTCGATTGCACTAGGTCTCATCCTTGGGAAACCTCGCTGAACGACATTAAAAGTATAATTCATCCTTGGCTGAAACAGCTGGGACTTTCGTCGTCTGTGGATAATAAAAAATCTGGTGTGGCGCACTCACACAACTTTCCTTGCTGTTATGAAAATTGATCACCTGACGCTAGTGTTCACGCGCATCTCAAGTCGCAGATCTGAGCCAGCTGGTGACAGGACAATAATGCTGGAGACACACGAGGTCTGCTATCTCTTCATAGTGTATGATTAAATAGAATCGCCAGTTGCCAACAGTTTGCAATTGAATAATCACATTTTCTCGAAATTCGAGCTTATTTTCAAATTTAGGTGAAAATGCTACAAAACATCAATTGTAGATATTTTGATGCCCAATCTATTCCACTTGATATTTTTTGTTTGAATTGTATCTGAAGCCTGATAATTGGGAATCTAAAATCTCACTTTGCATAGATGGTGCGGAGCTCCTGAAACTTTTAGAGATATGGGACTTGTGGCAGTTGATAGAGCTTATTAAATACTAATTTAGATATAAATTTGATCAAAATCGTTGAAGTCGTTTTTGAGAAAATCGCTAAAAACCCTGTTTTTGACAACATTTTCGTCATTTTAGCCGCCATCTTGAATAGCATTTTATCGAAATTGTTACTGACGTATAGCCAGCTGTAAACATGAACACGATCACTTTAGAGAATTGTGTTCTGCTTATCAATAAATAAAAATAACGAGCGAAGCTCGGTGCCCCGATATTAATATAATAGTATGATGAATCACTGTAAAATCAACATTTCATTACATGAACGTTGGTTCTGTTGATTTGGGTGGTCTAGCCTATATGATTCAACAAGCTATGTTTGGGCCTATATGAACCACCTCGGTTTAAACGAAGGAAGATCAGCTGTTTGTTTCAACCCGGAATGAATCACATTATAATAAATCATATCGTGATCGTAGGTCAGCATTCATGATGGGGCATTATGCTTCTAAATCAAATCAAGTTTTATTGTTCACATCGGCACACATCAAATAATTATAGGCTACATTGAGAAGCAGCAAAATACAAAATCAAATATTGGATCAAATCTGATCGATAACAAATGTGGATTTTTTCATATATCGTTCCCACTATATCTCGATGCCTGATTTCGTAGGGAAAGGTTGCCTTATAGTTTGTCTTTATTCATTCATTCATTCATACAATAAGTATATAATCAAAAATGATAGGGAGAGAAAAAATCAGTTAACCTTGTGCTATTCCTCTCAAAAATTTAGATAAGGTTACACATAGTCAAGTTTTGTAGTTGTTCACTTCACGAAATTTCCTATCTAATTGTTATCTCATTAGCTTGTCTTATAGTGTGATCACATCTACAGTTGTTTTTTTTACTTTCCTTGCCCTATTACCATAGATAAGGAAAGTATTGCTTTCCTGAAAAAAATTAAGGTACCCCAATTTCTAATTTCCAATACGTTTTAGGCCCCCTCAGTCAAAAATAGTGGTTTTGGGTATTGGTCTGCATGTGTGTGCATGGGTGTATGTGTGTCTGTGTACACAATATCTCATCTCCCAATAACGGTGACTTGAATTTGGAACTTAAGGTCCTTACAATATAAGGATCCGACACGAACAATTTGGATCAAATGTAATTCAAGATGCGGCTAGAATGGCGAAAAGTTTGTCAAAAAACAGGTTTTTCGCGATTTTCTCGAAAACGGCTCCAACGATTTCGATCAATTTTATACCTAGAATAGTCATTGATAAGCTCTATCAACTGCCACAAGTACCATATCTGTAAGATTTCAGGATCTCCGCCCCATCTATGCAAAGTTTGATTTTAGATTCCCAATAAATTATCAGGCTTCAGATACAATTTAAACAAAAATTTCCAGTGGAAAAGATTCAACATGAACATCTCTACAATTAATGTTTAGAAACATTTTCACCTAAAATTGAAAATAACACGAAATTCTAGAAAATATGATTATTCAATTGCAAATTGTTGGCAACAGTTGATTCTATTAAATCATTCACTATGAAGAGATAGCAGACCTTGTGTGTCTCCAACGTTATTGTCCTGTCACCAGCTGGCTCAGAAATTTGAATAGTAGACTTGGTGCGGGTGAGCATTAGCGTCAGGTGATCAATTTTCATAACGGCAAGGAAAGTTGTGTGAGTGCGCCACACCAGATTTTTAATAATGAGCTTCTGAGTTGAATGAATGAAACTCCACTAAATCCAATGTACCTAGAGTACAATGAACATTGACTATAGCCATGCTATAACGTTGCTGAAACATAGCTAGAACTACCATACTAGTAGTTCTGTGAACAGTAGACCTCGCGCAGTTATAATTCACAGCCTTCTCTTATACTGTCCATCAGAGTAAATCCTGTCTGTATGTCGTGTCGGCGAGATATCGGTGTGAAAACGGCTAATGGCTGTTGGGGTTTGTGTATCAAAAATGCTAACATCGATTGCTAAAGACATACTGGCAACAGGCAAGCCCGAGTAGAAAGCAGAGAAAGGTGGAGAGAAAATACTATGTTATTTTAGTTATTAATTGCATGCCTCATTGCATGCAATTGATAATGCATTCAATAGTGCATAAAAATTGCATGCGATGACGCATGAAATTAATGGTCCACACAAAAACTGGTTTTTTACCAAGGTTGAGATATTAATTGCTTGCAATTAATAATTGACCAAACGAGTGAGGTCTAAGATTCAAGTCGACGGTTTGGCATTTCTCTCAATGTTTAAATGTTCATATTTTGCGCATTTAAGGCGAAACGCTGTAATAGATTTTCATGAAATTTGACAGGTATGTTCCTTTTTTAATCGCGCGTCGACGTATACAGGTTTTTGGAAATTTGCATTTCAAGGATATAAAAGAAGAAGGAGCCTCCTTTATACGCCATATTAGAATAAAAATCAGACTATAGAATTATTCATCATAAATCCTGACAAGTGATTACACAGATGTGTGGAGAAGCCAGTCTATTGCTGTATTTCCATAAGGTCTATAGTTTCAATCATGTACTTGTGATGTCTACTGTTTACAGAACTACTAGTCCACTTGACAGCTGATTTATGATGAATAATTCTATAGTCTGATTTTTACGGTAACATTGACGTTAGAAGAGACTCCTTTTCCTTTTCTATTATCCTTAAAATGCAAAGGTTTCAAGAAACCTTATACATACTTCGACGCGAAATTCAGAAAGAAACATGACTGTCAAATTTCATGAAAATCAATCGCTGCGTTTCGCCGTAAATTCGGAACATATAAACATAAAGAAAAATGCAAAACCGTCGACTTGAATCTCAGACCTCACTTCGCTCGGTCAACTAGGAATAAAGAATTGTGACGTCGTAAGAGATAGATGAATTTTAATTTATTTAGACGGTGGGAGTAGTATTGAAACATATAAATTACCTGAAACTAGGTCTACTTCAACATTTGACTTCTGTCAACTCAACTTTTTCAATTTATCGCATCCTTCTATCTTCATTCTGTCATGTTTGCGCCACTCCTATCTACCTTCTCTCTCGTTTTCCTCTTGCGTCATCTTATTTCCCTCTTTTTTCCTTAGCAGTCATCAGAACGCAGTCAAACCGTTGAATTAGTGTTTTCCGGTCTCCGCGATATTACGCCACATTATTACTGTACTACTGAGAGGGTAGAGAGAGACAGACTTCCTACGTTTTTAATTTTGTACGTTTCAAAGTCAAAAGTGACACTTCAAGCAGAAGAAGATGGAAAGGAGGACTGTGAGTGGGAGGTGGAAGAAGAAAAAGAGAGGAGGAGGAGGAGTAGTAGTAGGAGGAGGGAAAAAGAGGATGAGGAAGAGGTGGTGGTGGAGAAGAAGGAGGATGTATGGCAGGATGGAAGAGGCGAAGAGGAGTGATTGAAAGGAAGGGTAATGATTGATACTGATCTATAAAGGTGCGTACAGATATACGCGCCGCGAACATGAGCAATTCACTTTTAATCAGTTGACTATATCTGTATTTTTACAGAAAAGGTAAGATACAGATATAAAAGCTTGGCATCAGCTGATTAAAGTGAATTGCTCATGTTCGCGGCACGTAAATCTGTACGCACCTTAAGGGTACAGCCACACTAAAAGCGGAGCGTGGCGTGGCGTGGCGTGGCGTAGTGTGGTCAGAGAGTTTATGATACACACAGGAAGCGGCTGAGCGTCAATCGTCCGGGCTTAGAAAATTGCGTTGTCTAAGTTTGCACGGACTTTACTGTGAGAATAATTATTACTTAAAGTACTGGATATTAGCTAAGACTAATGTGTGTTCAGCACGGTGGAAAAATATGAACAACATTTCCCCACAACATTTACTAGATTGGGAAAGAATTATTGATGAAGTTTTAAAAATTCATAGAGATACTATACTTTTGAATCAAAGTGCAATAGATGAGTTTTCTCTTTTCAATAATCAATGATACACATTACAGGGGAATTTGGGCAAACATTACAATATACTAGTGTATTAGATGTTTGGAAAATGAAGTAGAACAAGTGCATTATTATGTACAAGAGTAACCAGTAGTATCATAGAGAAACAATAGCGTAAGTAGATATCCCATGGTATAGTGCGTTTATGGTCGCAACTTTTACTGTTATCTCAAGCCGATTACTGTTTATTATTGTCGAACTTTACTGTTTAGTTGGGGTGAGAGTGTATGAACGCACAATATGAGAGACTACCGGTGTCACACGGCTCCACGGGAAGCAATTACATGGACTATCAGCTTGAGATAACAGTAAAAGTTGCGACATAAACGCCCTATACCATGGGATATCTACTTACGCTATTGTTTCTCTATGGTAGTATGTACACTAGTAAGGCACTAGCACGTTGACGCTTTGAAGCTCCGCTCGTAGACGCTCCAAAAAACAAACCTTGTTCCTAAGTTTGAAGCCACGCTTCGCACCGATCCGCTCCGCTCTGCGAGTAGACGCTTCCAGTGTGTTGCACCTCATTACTTAACATGATATTGTTTACGACGCTCCACAAGGCCACGCTCCGCTCCGCTTCCAGTGTGTTTGTACACTAAGAAAGAGATGGTGTCAGTGGAAGAACAAGAGGAAAGAGAAGAGAAATGATAGAAGATGATGATAAGGTGGAGGAGGAGGAGGTGGCAAGGAGGAGGATGAGAAGGAGGAGGATGGTAATGATGATGGAGAAGTAGGAGAAGTATGAGTAAGAGAGGAAATGGAGAGAAAACGCAGAGAGATGAAAGATGGAACGGAAAGTTTGATGAAGCAGTAACGGAGAGGAGAAAGAAAAGGAGAAGGTTCAAGAAAAGGAGGAAAGGAGTGGTGAGAGGTAGCAACATAACACAGAGAAGGACTGAAAAAGTAGAAAGAGACAAACTTGAATGTGCAGCTGATAAAACTAGTAGGGTGGCGGAACTAAAAAGAGAAGGAAAAGCACTCGAAACAAAGGACAGGAAAATACGAAGGGGAGGATAAGAAATGTTGCAAAGAGGTGAGGTTAGAGAGAGAAAAGAGAAAGGGAAGAAACTAAAGAAAATACGAAAAGATCTCTGCTCCAGATGCGACACATTTTCCTCTTGTCTCTTGTAATTTTAATTACTCTCTTATATCAATATACTCTTGAACTTTTTCTCTCGTAGCCTACTTTTTAAAGTTAGTCTGCTCTATCCAATTAATGTTTCGTGATACTGTGTAGAATTATAACTACTGTTTCTTCTTGCGAACTAATAACTAGTATTCTGTGAACAGTAGACCTCACGCAGTATTCTCATCCACAAGTACCTGATTGAAACATAATAGACCTTATGGAATACAGCAATAGACTGGCTTCTCCAAACATCTGTGTAATCACTTGTCAGCTAATTTATGATGAATGAATAATTCATAGTCTGATTTTTAACTCTAATATTGGCGTATGAAGAAGGCTCCTTTTTCCTTCCATACTAGTAGTTCTGTGAACAGTAGACCTCACGCAGTATTCTCATCCACAAGTACCTAATTGAAACTATATTAGACCTTATGGAAATACAGCAATGAACTGGCTTCTCCACACATCTGTGTAATCACTTGTCAGCTGATTTATGATGAATATAATCAGACTGAATAATAAAAACTTCACCTACTGAAATCTTGAAAAATTTGAAACAGGCCCTATAACCATCCTTGATCAAATTAAGAATCTAATTCAACATTTCATGAATAATTCATAGTCTGATTTTTACTCTAATTTGGCATATGAGGAGCTCCTTTTTCCTTTCATATTATCCTTGAAATGCAAAATTTCCAAAAACCTTGTATATACGTCGACGCGCAATTAAAAAGGGAACATACCTGTCGAATTTCATGAAAATCTATTACCGCGTTTCGCCGTAAATGCCAACATATAACATTCAAACATTTAAACATTCAAACATTTAAACATTAGAGAAATGCCAAACCGTCGACTTGAATCTTAGACCTCACTTCGCTCGGTCAATCAGCAATATCGTGTGACCTGGCTGGCTCAGGTCTGGTGTCAGAGTTATCAGGTCGCAACTGATCAACTTCAGATCCTTTGACATGACCTAACGACTGCTTTTTAGGCAACCGGAACCGACGGCTTAACGTGACCATCCGAAACACGGGAACTTGAGAAATGAGATAATTTTCTAATAGAAAAAAATGATTAGGATATGATCCCATGATATAGATGGTTTTGAATCCCAATTTTGAAATTGTTTTTTTGTTATCTCAGGACGATTACTGTTGACTATTTTAACAATATATATAAGTGCAATATTTCTAAAGTTTTTTAATTAATTGTGATACATTCTGTGATTCATTTAGAGTATAAAATCAACCTTCAAAATTCAAATTTTTAAATCATCATTCCTGGACCGAAAATCAAGAAACGAAGCAGTGTGTGATTACACAACCTTAACTTTTGGACAACATTAACATTTTATCAAAATCTTTGGAGAGAAATAGTACAGGCTCAGCCTAGTTTTTCCTCCAATGTCATAATTGTATTATGATTATAGTGTTTATATAATAAATGAATAAATAAATAAATGTCTATTATACACTGTTTTGACTGGATACCAGAATAAAATCGGCAGAGCATGAGAGACTACCAGCGTTACAGAGCTTCACGAAAGAACTACTATAGTGAGGTGCACGTTATAATGACAAGTTTTGATTAGCATGGTATTGCTATCCTTGTCTATCATTCAACAAAGCGGGTAGCGCTATCTCTTTCTCGCTTTGCTCTGTTGCCAGATTGTCTTTTAACAATGTAGAATTAATAATTGATTAACCAAAATATTTTATGTTAGTTTGAAAATGTATTATGGAATTATTGAAAAAATATAACTTCTTGCTTAATAAAATATAATTGATTATTTTAAACGAGAATGAACAGTTAATATTACATCAATGAACCTCTATCAGCTCCGTCTGTGGGAGGCATTGACAAGACAGAGGTTCGGAAACGTTGTTCGTCTATCTTTCTCCACTGCCATTATAACGTGGACCTCACTATAGACTAACCGCTTGAGTTAACAGTGACATTTGGAACATACGCTCTATACCATGGGATATCCTCTTATACTATCTGTTCTCTATGATGCTATGTAGACTGATGAATGTGGATACTATACTCACTATCCACTGATATCATGCTCACTAACCACTTTAATACTCACCAGGTGCGCCATTTAGGGGGGCCTAGGCTCCCCCAAGGATCAGATAAATAATGAAAATGCGGGTCCATCTACACGAATCCTTAGAATCTCATACTGATTCAATACTTTTTTTAAAACATCAATATATAATTCCTTCTACAGTATCAACAATGTAGTAATATGCCTTGAAAGTATGGCTACAGGTACGGAATAATAAATAATATTTTCACTCTGTGGTATAGTTGAAGCTCAAATATAGAATGGGCACAATGATTGATGAGGGCACAATAAGTGAGTTATTGCGTATATTTCATGCAAGAATTAACAAGTTGCAAGATGTCACAGTGAAAGCAAAAGAAAGGGCACAATCAGACAATCAAAAATGTATGTATAGAGTTGGTAAAAATTATGGGAACTGCTTAATGTTTCTTTAGCTTTCTAACTGAAGTTATCTTCAAATTCAAATTCTTTATTTCTGCATAAATACAATAACAAGAAATGTCTGTATATCGCAGTCGTCAAAGTACAAATATATACACATAGGTAACATGTTTTTTGTATTTAGTTAACTAATAAAAGGTTAGAAAAAGTCAGCCAGACAAAAACTCATTCACGAGTAAAACTCTCCTTCTACAACAAACTTTTAAGGTTTTTTTTTTGAACAGCAGCATCATTATAATCGACTTCAAGCTATCTGGTATTTATTATAATTTTAATACCAGTGACATTTATATCCCCTTCAGACAAGGCAAGACGATTCCAATTAAAATATGATTTCTAATGAAATTGTTGAAATTGTAAAGAGAATAAATTTATCTGTTTTTTTTTATGATTTTTAAGAAACCTGTTTACTGTATTCCTACTTCAGGGCCTCTCTGTGGGCCTATATTTCATGATT
>NW_024094546.1:0-8673 GCF_014356525.2 Nilaparvata lugens
GTGACTATGTAGATTCCATCTGTCATAGTTCTCTCACATTCAAGCAATAATCGTTCCTTCTTCAAAGCATAATCAAGCATAGATCCAAAATTTTCAATGTATTTGAATGAATATGCATATCTCACATTTGACCAGCCTTTATTAGAAAAAGTTTGGAGAAATGTTTTTGACCACAAATTCCAATTTTTCAATCCTAATTTATATTTGTTGGAAGTATACCAATCTTCAGAACTCCCTTCTAAAAATAGTCTTAAACATGTTATTTTTTCTTCATCGTTGTGGATATTGTAACGGATACATTCTTTCTCAAAATCTTCCAGCCAGAATTTTGCATTTTGTCCAATTTTCCCCGAGAATTTTTCCAAAACAAATTTCCTATCAATATCAATTGAAAATTCACTCTTACCTTTTTTCGGCATGTTGAATAAAAAAATCGATTTATAATGATCTTACTTCGCACATTAATGAATAATTGACGAAAGATTTTCATTTACTTTAGAAAATCGATTTTTAATGTCAATTATAATATAAATAATCTCAGTAACTTAAACTGTACAAATATGAACATTCAATGATAGTTTGATAAACAACATTAGTAAATTATTAACAAGTCATATGGTTCATATGATTAGAAAGAAGAAGCGTGAATGTAGAGCAACCAGCTTCTTACATATATCTTGATGAAACTTCAATATTATGTTAAATATGTGCAAATTATCCTGTATGCCAAATTCGAAACGCATAGGACAATTGGAATTACCCGGTCAATCACTTTTTAAGCCTGCAACAGGGTTTGCGAACCCCTAACTAACCCTACACATAATTATATTTCGATGACACTTCAACATTATGTAAAATATGTGTGAATCATCCTGTATGCAAAATTTGAAATGCATTGGACAATTGGAATTACCCGGTCAATCAATTTTCATGCTGGCAATAGGGTTTCCAACCCCTAACTACCCCTACACATAATTATATCCTGATGAAACTTCAATATTATGTAAAATATGTGTAAATTATCCTGTATGCCAAATTTGAAACAAATCGGACAATCAGAAATTCCAGGTCAATAACTTTTCAAGCTGGCAATAGGGTTTTCAACCCCTAACTACCCCTACACATGATTATATCCTGATGAACCTTCAATATTATTTTGAATATGTGCAAATCATCCTGTATGCCAAATTTGAAACGAATCAGACAATCAGAATTACCTGGTCAATCACTTTCCAAACAAATCAGACAATTAGAAATACCCGGTCAATCTCTTTTTATGCTGGTCTATAGGTTTTTTATCCCCAACTAACCCCACACATAAATATATCTTGATGGAACTTCAATATTATGTTAAATATGTGCAAATTATCCTGTATGCCAAATTTGAAACAAATTGGACAATTAGAAATACCCGGTCAATCACTTCTTATGCTGGCAATAGGATTTTCAACCCCTAACTACCCCTACACATAATTATATTATCCTGATGAAACTTCAATATTACGTTAAATATGTGCAAATTATCCCGTATGCCAAATTTGAAACAAATCGGAAAATTAGAAATACCTGGTCAATCACTTTTTATGCTTGCAATAGGGTTTTCAATCCCTAACTCCCCCTACACATAATTATATCCTGATGAAACTTCAATAAATATTTTAAATATGTGCTATCCTGTATGCCAAATTTGAAACAAATCAGAAAATTAGAAATACCCAGTCAATCACTTTTTATGCTGGCAATAGGGTTTTCAACCCCTAACTCCCCCTACACATAATTATATCCTGACGAAACTTCAATATTATTCCAAATATGTGCAAATTATCCTGTATGCCAAATTTGGAACAATTAAAGAGAGGTTTCAACAGAAATTACTCCCTTCAAACGTCATCAAACCTGAATTGTTGAAGAAAGACCTCTTACAATTACAAAGGAATATGGATTCAATCAAATCATATAGCAGTTAACATAGAAGATCATCATCAGTTCTACCACCTACCAATGTTAAATAACATGTTAAATAACAGAGGAGGATGTTACAATCACACTGAAAGTTCCATTCATCACAAAAACATCTAACTCCACATTATTTAAATACATTCCAACCCCGCCATTCTGGAAAAATCAATCATGTTGGCTAATCAGAGATGAAATGATAATAGCGAAAAGCGAAGAAGCAATTCAAGTTCTAACTGGGAAGCAATTGGAGCTTCAACAACAACGCTTTGCTATCTACCTAGACAACAACATTCGGGAAAATTATCATCAAAGTGTACAGAACATTGAGTAGCGTCATCAACTCTTCAGCAGCTGCAACAGTTTTGTGAGTTCTCCTGCACAAGCAGCACAGATATTAGTGAGATTATAGAAGTATCGCCGACGGAGTTCTATGTAACAAACAACCAGCCAGGAACCACAATCAAATGTGAAGAAGGGGAAGATCACATTATTATCTACAAATCTTCCAGGAACTCTACATATATCTATCCCGTGCAGCTGTGAGCTACAGTAAAAAAATAAGACATTGATCAGAAGAACCTTTCCTTGTGACTCCCGTGCACCAATCATTCCCAAAATCCAACATTTCCTACCTCTTCACTGGCTAAATATTAAATCACTAAAAATAGATTCCTTCTAGCCCCATAACAATCCGCATTTTGATAATTTCTCAGATATTTTAAAAGATGACTGGGATGTTACTGTACCAACTCTGTTTATTCATAATAATATAGCTCCAGATTTATTCGAAAAAGTAACACTACCAAACAGTTGGCATGATATTTTTAATTCCACTTCCATGGCATTCTATTTTATTTATGCTTGGTTGGGAATAATCACTTTAGCATTATTATACTTGTTACTGAAGATTCACATGCTACTGATTATCCAAAAATCTCAACAGAAGCCCGCCATTCAAATGGTAGAGTTGAAGGTGGTAATCCCGTCCTGTCCCCAAACCTATGGATTGGGGTACAGTTAAGATTTAATTCACGAAAACGTCGACAGCCCCAAAAGTAGGTCTTTAATTTGTACTAACCTTGGAACTGGCGAGGAAGTGGACTGTATCTCGTGTGTAGAAGTTACTGCTGACGATATCCTGTCCTTATGGGTAGGCCTATATGATATTGTACATATATCACGAAACGAAACGAGGTAATTGCGTTCAGCTCGAACGCCACGGAACGGAACGAAAAATGATGTTGACTTCTCGACAACGCTTCTTGAAGTGGTGGGTGGAAAGATAAACGGGAAGGATGAAGGAGGGGTAAGGGAGAGAGGTTATCTTGCCTCTTCGGGAGAGGGGGAAGGGGAGGAAAGCACAAACCAAATCAACCCACAATCAAGGCTGCCGATCCTCCGTGAATCGACCATCTCCGCCCGCCTTGGAATGCCCCATTTCCAAGAACATAAACTAAAAAAAAAATAAAATTTAAAAGTAAAAGAAAAACAAAACAACATGCACTGAACGGTAGAAAAGGAAATAGAAGGGAAAAAGAAATAGGAAAGGAAAACAGAAAACTTGGTGTGTGGGTTAAACTAATAGGGAAGTATGGGGGGAAGTTTCCTAACTGGCCTAACATTCTCACCAGAGTTAGTTTTCACATGAGCTGAGCGCACAACACCCTTAGCATCACTTATGATTTGGGTGACTCTACCTAACGGGTATGATAAGGGTGATGAATTGTCCTCTTTAATCCATACTAACTGCCCTACCTGAAGGTTTGTGTCACTCTCAAACCACTTATTCTTCTGTTGAAAAGTGTGGAGGTATTCACTCTCCCACCTCTTCCACAATCTCTGAGTGAAGCGATTAACCTTTTCCCAACGAGACAGTCTGTGCTCGTTGACATCACTCACGTCAATTTCAGGAACCGCCAACAGAGGGCGATGAACAAGGAAATGTCCGGGAGTCAGCGCCTCGTACTAATCAGGAGATGAAGAGAGCGCATACAACGGTCTCGAATTGAGTATTGCCTCAATTTTCACCAACAGAGTGGAAAGCTCAACAATAGTTAGGACCAAATTTCCCACTTCACGAAACAAATGGAATTTCACATTTTTAATATTAGACTCACAGATTCCATTCATGAAAGGAGCATGTGGAATATTAAAACGAAATTGGATGCTTTAAGATGACATCGCATCACAGAAGTTGGATTGATTTTCTGATGATCTGAGAAATTCAACAATTTCCTTCAATTGTTGCGCAGCACCTTTGAAATTCGTCCCTTGATCACAGAATATTTCTTTAGGCAATCCACGCCTGGAAACAAAACGATGGAGAGTGTTAATAAACTCTTCGGATGAAAGACTTGTAAGCACCTCAATATGACAAGCTTTTGTTGCCAGACAGACAAACAGTGCAAAGTATGCCTTGTACGTGCGAGCTTTGGGCTGAATACTCTCTTTGACAGTGAAAGGACCAGCTAGATCGACCGCAGTCTTCAGAAAGGGAGCACTGGGAACAACACGAGAGCTGGGAAGATCACCCATGACGGGAGCAACAGGAGTTGCATTGAATAAATGGCAACGAGTACAATTGAAAATCACATTTCTGATAACACTGTGTGCTCCAACAATCCAAAAATAACGCTGAATAAGAGCACGCACTATTCTTGGTCCAGCATGAAGATGAGAAATATGATAATACTCAATGAGGAGTTTAGTAAAATGACTATCTTTATGTATCAAACAAGGATGCTTGGCTTCATATCCTAAAGCACTATTTACCAATCTACCACCAACACGAATCACACCATCACAATCCAAGAATACAGACAATTTTTGGAAATTCTTATCACAAGGTTTACCCTCTTTCAACAGGTCGAGTTCACGATTGAAATGACACTTTTGAACAATTTTAACACAATAAATTTGTGCACATTTCAACTCTTGAACACAAAGTGCGCCTGATTTACGACAAACACCACTAATTGATGCTTTACTGTTATTCATGAAACGTAAAACATAAGCACAGGAACGTAACAATCTCATGTATGAGGAGAAACATGTTATCTGAATAACAGCAGTCTCTTCAGTGATATTCAAAACAACACCTTTATTTTGTTTCACATCAGGCAGAATTTCAGTAGCAGGGTACGTCATATCTCGTGTGTAGAAGTTACTGCTGACGATATCCTGTCCTTATGCGTAGGCCTATATGATATTGTACATATATCACGAAACGAAACAAGGTAATTGCGTGCAGCTCGAACGCCACGGAACGGAACGAAAAATGATGTTGACTTCTCGACAACGCTTCTTGAAGTGGTGGGTGGAAAGATAAACGGGAAGGATCAAGGAGGGTGAGGGAGAGAGGTTATCTTGCCTCTTTGGGAGAGGGGGTAGGGGAGGAAAGCACAAACCAAATCAACCCACAATCAAGGCTGCTAATCCTCCGTGAATCCACCAGAAGGATTGAAATTATGTATAGTTTTCACAATCAACACCACAAGATTGATTAATTGAAATAAAATAGCTTCTTCATTTTTAATAAAAATTGTTAAGGATTTTCGTCTCATTTGATTTGATTGATTTATTACATAATTATTTGTACTATAAATGTGTACTTATATCTATATTGAACTATTCTTGTTGAATTTTAATAATTAATGAAACTTATTAGTATATTATCAACACTGCATTAATCATGAATTCTTGGAATTTATTAGTATAGAATCATTTTTCAGTTTTATTATTGTAAATAATCAAAGATTAGATGTAATCTTTTTGACTACCAAGATGAATATTACAATGAATAATTTCTAATTATAATAAATAAGACCTTTCCACCTATTGAAAATGGGAATTAAATTCTCTTTATCATGTAGTCAATTGTTATTACAAGAGCTATTAGGTTATGGGAAATGTACAATAAGTTTACTCAATTGGTATCAATGTTATATATTTTAGGAAGTTCTACTCTGAATATTTAATAATTATCTTTTATTACTGAAAATGTCGATTGTTGCATACAACGTCATTCATTAAAAATAAGTGACTTTATGTTACAGTTTTAATAAGGGTAGATGGATAAAATGATTTAATAGGGGAATTGAGCAGATAGACCTATTAGGGGAACTCAAAGAAAGGTTAGAGTTTTAGGATTACTAGACAATTTTCTTGGATTAATAGGAGAAACTTGAAAATATTATTGTATGATTCTTGACTATGTGTCACTTATTAGAGCTATTAGACTTAGGGATCAAGGGAAATTTGTTTTTTAGTCAATTAATATATTATGAAATGAATTATACTGTATAAGGTTAACATAAGCATAACATAATGTGGTTGAAGATATTTCTACTATATATACTGTATATTTTAGGGAATAATTTCAAACAATACTTGATAATTATTGTCTTTGTCACAGTTCCTGGAGGGAACCTCAAAGAGTTTGATAATGATTTTTCAAAGTAAAAATATTTTGTAGCAAGCCCATTGAGTCAAGAATGGACAGCCGGGGTTGGCTGTCACAATGGAGGGGGGGGAGATGTCATGAACCACAAGGTTTGACATACCCCCAAACATCAGTTCCTTCTTTTAGAGAGAAATAATTTTTTCCAACTTTAAAAACTAAAAGCTGATCAGACAGTTTTGGCTGACAGACTAAAAACGCTGAGGAGAGGTAGAAGTGGGGCTAGCATTCTAGTCTCCCCTCCAGCCAGCTAGTGGAAAAAGCTTTCCACTTCTCTTCTGAATAATTTTTCACACACTTTTTCATCGCCTTCCTCCTGAGACAGACCGAGCTGACCTGTGGATGGACATCCCCTGGTTCTCCATTCAGACCATGGCAAGTTAGGATGGACATCAACAGTATAACGGTATCGTTCCACATTCAATTTATTTTTTCTATATTGTTTTGATATAAGAAATTCCAAATTAATTATAAATGGATAATGTTTTTGAACTGTCAAATAACTTGTTTAAATAAAAAAAAAACACAATAATCTGTCCAACACAATTCTGTCTAACGTTTTGAAAAATCATTAGCAACAAGTTATTTTTTTATTTTTTTTTAAATTGATTGAATGCTCAAAATTTCATAACCCTCCTTAATTGTTCTGTATTAGAATAGTTGTAGAATAACTAATTTTATAAAACCAAAATATGTTTAAATTCACATTTAAATCTCACAGAAATTTCTTCTTTTAAATAAAATAAATCTGACTCCAAAAAAAAATGTTTTCCTTTCAAATTAAAAAAATCATCTAGTTGATAAAAAAAAAACCAACTGCTTTTGCTCTACCATCAAATGCTGCACAACAACAATATTACAGTGTTCCCGTCTGGGAACTGGTGGATCGCCCCCTTTTATTACTTCACAAACAGGTCACCAATCATTTATTACAAATGATGGATATCACAGTTCAATCAATTTAATGTTACAATACACCTATACAAATGTCATTCAGGCATTGGGAACTTTATGAGTATCCGTCTGTACCATCAAGCACAAAGCATTCTTGGAACGTGAAAACTGCATCACATATGGAAAAACCGAGGTATATTGTTGTAGGGTTGCAAACTGCGAGACGTGGTGTGGCAACAAAGAATGCATCACATTTTGACAAGTGTAAAGTGAAAGATGTACGTGTTTATCTGAATACATGTTACTTTCCCTACGAAACTATTGACGGGGATGATTCTCGTATCTATAAAATGTACACACAATTCAATGAAAGCTATAATCACGGAGATACATGTGCTGGAATTCCACTCCTACCAAAGTCTGCTTTACAAAAGTTGCCATTATTTGTTTTCGATTGTTCACGACAGACAGAAACGCTGAAAACCGGGAGTGTGGACATAAGATTTGATTTTGAAGCAAGTGAAAATATACCAGAATCTACATGTGCCTATTGTCTCATGATCTACGATGTAGTTAAGGAATACCGTCCCATATTCAGCCTGATGATGGAAAAGAAGAAAAACAGTAATAAAGAAGAAGAAGAAGAAGAAGATTATCAAAAAAAGAGAACTTTGAGATTATTTAAATTTTAATATAATGTGATTTGAGAAAGTTTGAAAAACACAAACAATGTGATTAAAAAAAAAAATTAAAATTGTGTAACTTTGTGTTGCTAATAAAAACAAAAAAAAGGCTATAAAGCCAAAATCTAATTGTCCTCATTTATTTGTCGAACCAGCTATTCAGTGAATGAAAGTAGAAGGAGGTAAAGTGTGTGTGTGTGTGTGTGTGTGTATTTTATATAAAGTGAGATCATAATATTGGTATATTAGTTTAATTACATTATGATGATGATGATGATGAAGGAAAATCCTCTTATCCAGGCTGCCCACGTAATGGTAGTTGGTTGTTGTTGGTGTTGGTATTGCGATTGAGTATTATATCCCAATCAGGCAAGCCTTCCCCCGTTAAAGGATACCATACATCCAATTGGCGCTCTGGGGCTATATACCTCTGCCATTCTAGCACGGATGTGTATCCATATTCATCATCATCATCATGTTGGTGGACCTGTTGTCTATATGAACTGCCAGGATTATCAGGGTGGAAGGGGGTGCCAGTTGCATGTGTGCTGCGTGGAACCACATGACCAGAGTAATATGAACTGCCAGGATTATTCAGGTGGTAGGAGGAGGAGGTGCCAGTTGCATGTGTGCTGCGTGGAACCACATGACCAGAGTAATATGAACTGCCAGGATTAT
>NW_024094547.1:0-10216 GCF_014356525.2 Nilaparvata lugens
TATATTTCATTTAGCAAGAAATTATATTTTTCAATATTTAATGATGGATTTTTCATGATCTCTCTCTGAGAAATTTAAATTCGCAATTCAAACTGCTTTTCAAAGGTTCTGTCATTGAAGTGACTCAAAATGATGAGATATAATTAGAATAGGTAGAGATGATATATTTTGTTGTTTTTTATTAATTCTCATTTTTAGTCGACGATCTGGCAGCAGAGCAAAGCGAGAACGAGATAGCGCTATTCGCTTTGTTGAATGATAGACAAGGATAGCAATACCAATTGCTAATCAAAAACTGCCATTATAACGTCTGTTTGAATGTTTATTATGTTTATATATATTCATATGTCTAGATGTTTGGATGTTTAGATGTTCATATGTTTGTATTTCACCGGATCTCGATAACGGCTCTAACGATTCTCACGAAATTCAGAACATAGTAGGTTTATAAAATAAAAAAGATTCGACGATTGCACTAGGTCTCATCCCTGGGAAAACTCATGGGGGACATCAAAAGAATAATCATAATAATAATTATTTCGTCTGTTGTGGAAGTGAGTGAGCGAGTTCATGTGTGAGGGACTGTGTCAAATTATGACTCAGCTGTTGAACTTTTGTAATCATTCAATCAGGTACTTCATGCCGGTTGAAAAAAGCCGGGTTATTTCTAATCCTGATTAATCCCAGTAGATCCCATTTTTGAAATGGTCTTCTCTGATTTGGTTCACGTGAAGTTAATCAGGATTAGAATTTACCGGCTTTGTGCAACTGGGCATTTGTGAGGGACATTTTGCATTCCTGGGAATAAATCTTAATTACTGTGATTAGATAGAACATTCTGTATAAATGTTTTTATAATTTCTTCTTTCGTGATAAATTTTTCATGCTTTTGTACTCCAGAATGAAGCTCGGTCCCCGATATTCTTATTGAACCTTATATATCATCAAACTTATCGATTCAATAGTTATCATATTTAACCTAATCATATTATATTCAAGTCTAGTCAAGTCAGTAATAGGTAGCTGAGGGTATTATATTTGATAAAATCACTCCACTTATATGGCCTACTTTTGTTCAAATTAATAAGAAAAAAAAATAAAAGCTTGAAGAACCTTTTATTGAAGGGCGAATTATTTAAAAAAATATTTAAAGTTTTTAATAAAGGATGCTACAAGTTCCATATTTTTGCTATATATCTTATCCTAGGAACCTTACACAAACTCTTCATGTTGATATGAACTTGTTGTAAAGTACATTATCGTGAGATAAAGTGATATTTGATATTATAAAAGACGAGACGATACAAGAGTAGTATAGGAAAGATTCTCCGATCTCTAAATTAAGAATGATAGTCATGAAGCATGAATATGTTCTGACATTGTTTTGCAGTTTGTGTGTCTTTTGCGAGTCTTGTCAGGGTGGTCTCCAGAGAACTTGTTTCAATATAAAAATAAAAGTTTCCACGCTGACGAGAGCATACTTAACATGTGTGTCACGTCGATAAAGCTACATGCATGGGGAATTAAAAGCTGCTTTTTGGGAATATGAATTCACACACTTCCTCCGGCTGATGACAGGTCTGTGAGAGGTTTGATCGAGAAATATCTAGACTTCTGTTGCGAATTAATATTTCACAATAATTGATCTTCTACAGCTACACAATCTCTTCTTTTACAGAAGTCTAACTTTCTAATAAACTAGCCGTCAGGCTCGCTTTGCTAGCCATATCCGTCTAGCCAGGGGGCTCCGCCCCCTGGACCCTCGTCCAAAGATGAGATCGGCGGGCTCGCTTCGCTCGCCTGCATTTTCAATTTGAGCATGCTTCATTCCATCAGAAAGTCAAAGTACTAAGAAAACGCAGAAAAACTGGAAACAGGTCTGTAAGAGGCTTGAACGAGAGACACAAAAACTTCTGTTGCGAATTAATATTTCACAATAAATATTGATCTTCTACACACAATCATTCTTCTACAGAAGTCTTATTTCCTAATAAACTAGCCGTCAGGCTCGCTTCGCTCGCCATATCCGTGCCCCCTGGACCCTCGTCCAAAGATGGGATCAGCGGGCTCGCTTCGCTCGCCTGCATTTTCAATTTGAGCATGCTTCATTCCATCAGAAAGTCAAAGTACTAAGTAAACGCTGAAAGGTGAGAAAAACGTTGGAAAAACGCTGATTTTGGGCGTATCATTGATGAATTATTAAAGTCACCTCATCACAAAATTTTTAGACCCTAGCTAAACCTCTGTACCAAATTTGAACATTTTCTGTCTATTACTTGATGAACGAACTGAGAAAATGCAAAAAACCGCTAATTTTGGGCGTATCTTTGGCGTTATTTCAAATTCCTTCTAACACAACATTATTATACCCCAGCTGAGCTTCTGTACTGAATTTGAACAACTCCTGTTCATTTGTTCTCGATAAATCCGAGAAAAAGCAAAAAACGCTGGAAAAACGCCAATTTTGGGCGTATCTTTGACGTTATTGCAAATTCCTTCTAACACAACATTATCACACCCTAGCTGAGCTTCTGTACTAAATTTGAACATTTTTTGTTTATTTGTTCTCGATGAAGCTCAGAAAACGCTGATTTTGGTCGTATCTTTGGAAATTTTTCCAAAATCCTTTCTTAGTGCGCCTCTAAAGGGCCAACTGAACATACCTACCAAATTTTAACGTTTTTGGTACGGTAGATTTTTAGTTCTGCGAGTGAGTGAGTGAGTGCCATTTCGCTTTTATATTATAGAGAGATTCTGTTTTAGGATTTGGATCAAGCACTCCAGAAAGCTACATGCGTGGCTTTTTATGTAGTTGAGAAGTTGATATTGTGGTAATTATTCATATTGAATAAGAATATTAAGAAATTGTCAAAAACCACAGATTTATTGATACTTA
Organism: Nilaparvata lugens; assembly: GCF_014356525.2. Classification (NCBI taxonomy): domain Eukaryota; kingdom Metazoa; phylum Arthropoda; class Insecta; order Hemiptera; family Delphacidae; genus Nilaparvata; species Nilaparvata lugens. Next base: position 2,897 of record NW_024094547.1, read on the forward strand.
GGAAGACCAGTTTCGGTTGTTACACCATTGTCAATCTCTGATAAACTAAAACTAAAATACAAGAGCAGCAGAATTTATACTAGTAGGCGGACGAGTACTGCTATTGGTCAAGGGCATGAACGCCTGCCATTGGCCCAGCTAGACACTCTCCTCCCATTTAACGGTGTCACAAAATGGCGGCTCAAGCAACAGACTCGCCATTATAACAAAATTTACTTCCAGTACAAAATAAGAAGCAAGAAAACAAGTGAAAGATAATAGAACAAATATGTAAATGGGAAAACTATTGACTAATGTAAGCTTACAATGTTATGATAAAACTAAGTTCGTAGTGTTGTATTGGTTGAAATGAATCTGGTCATTTGAACTGTACTGGGAATTGTCCATATTTTGTATTTCTTAAGCCTCTAGAATATTTAAGGATCTGCCTTTGTTATTATCATGCAAAAACTCAACATTCACCTTAACTGTGAACTTGTGATGATTTGTTATCAAATGTTCTGCAAAGCTAGATTCCCCATTCTGTTTATTCCAATCTCTGATGTGTCTTACTACATGCATAAGTCAGATTTCCGAAAATTCCCGAAAATTCGTGAGTTTAGTCAGTTTACATATTTTATAGTGTTTAAGGTCTCAGGTTAGCTCTGAGATTACGTTGTCATTGCACTCACTTTCATGCCGTTTGCGCCGGAATGGAAACAATAAACAACAAGTTATAAAATTCTCTTTACAAGCTAGCGCAGCTCGTCGTTCTGTCAGTGAGTATAGAATGTTATTCTATAAATTTTATTCTCACTGACAATGTATGGAATGAGTATTCAGAGTGTTCTGAAAGAAGGTGCCTATAAGTCAGGGCGTGATTCCTCACATCAAAAGAAGAAAAGTTATAATAATTATCATAGGTCCAAAAATGCTTGGTTACCAAGTTATACAGAGTGGAAGATTTCGTCTGAATTCCTGTGCCCCTGCTGAAACGAAGCCCTACGGGTATTGGTTGGCTATTAATCAAGTTGTACAATTTAGCGTTTTTTATGTAAAATGGACTGAAAAATTGAATAGAACCGTTTGCAGACCCGAAAAACAAGTTCCTTCAAGGTTTGAAGCAGATTTACTATGTTGAATGTACAATAAACAAGAAATATTTTACATAGAACTTGTAGAAAATTCAATTTCGAAGATGAGAATCTAGAATAAGTCTATAATAGACAAACGCAACCTTGAAAAAATAATCCTTATTTACATACAAAACGCATGAAAAATAGAGAGAGCTTGACAGATTTTGTCTATTTTCCATGCGTTTTGTATGTAGTTATGGATTATTTTATTAAGGCTGCGTTTGTCTATTATGGACTTTCCCACATTTTTCTCTTCAAATTGAACTTTCTACAAGTTCTGTGAAAAATATTTGTGTTTATTGTACATTTAACATAGTAATTCAGCTTCAAACCTTGAAGGAACTTGTTCTTCAGGACCGCGTACTTCGTCACATACCTTAAAAGCTACTGTATCTACAGGTCTGGAAACGGTTCTATTCAATTTTTCAATTATTTTACATAAAGTACGCTGAATTGTACAACTTAATTAACAGCCAACAAATACCCATGGAGCTTCGTTTCTGCAGGGGAACTGAAATCTTCTACCCTGTATAACTTGGTAACTAAGCTTTTCCGGACCTATGCTAATTATAACTTTTTTTCTTATGATGAGAGGAATCACGCCCTGACTTATGGCCACCTTTTTCAGAACTCTCTGTATAGAATGAGTAAAGTATTAAATTACTCTATACTCATGATGATAATGCAAATTAATGATCATGATAATTGGTGATAATGCAGAATGGAGACAAGACTTTCTGCAACCACACAAAAGTTAAACGATGATAATTATAATTTTATCAAGTAGTAAGTAGGATTTCTGGTAATTTTATATTCAATTCAATTTTTATTTTACCAAAAAACTATACAAAAATATGACAATTGAAAAAACCAATAATTAGTATTGTAAATATCTATGTCAACCATCTGTAAAATACGGCTGGAGGTGAACTACTGGCATAAGTGAAACACTACTTGTTCGTCAGTAGGAGTAGAGACTCAACTATTTCTAAATCTCAAGCTCATGATTCAAAATGGAATATTTTATGCAAACAATGGGAGGTATATTCAACATAAATTATATCAATTGTGAATTCCTAACAGAATTCCTGACAATAAGAATAGTTTTAAAAGCTGAGAAAACATTGAACTCATACAATATTAAGATGGAATATTTCATATTCAATATCAGGTTTTTAATATTTATTGGAACAAACTTAATAGATTCACCGATTGAAGCGATTGTATCAAGTTACTGTAGAGTTGTAAGATAATATACAATATTTTTATCCCAATTACTTTGGCGATTCCCAATAGAGATCTTCAACTGCGTATAAGGCTTCATAAGATTTATTTAGGCGCAGATTGACTGCTAATTGCAACAATATTCTAAATTCAATTCCAGGAAAGATATTCTGCACTCAAACAAATATGTGACTTGTATTTATAGCATAACAGACTAGTATAGCGAGGCATGTCGCATGTTGAACGCATATGACTAGTTCAGAAGGCAAGATCAATATTCTCATATGAATGGATCCGAGGAGGTATTATGAATTCAACATGAAATTCAAATGCGATGGAATCAACCGTCAAACAACGAATCTTAAGTCATGTCGAAGTCAGCCGCTTGACAGCCGGAGCTTGAGGAGCTTTGCTCGCGAACATTACACAAACATCCACGACCACTCACAAACATTCGCAAACATTTTGACATCTGTTTTCTAGATAAGCAAATCCTTCCTCTGATCCCTGCCTCCTTAGCGTTTCCTAAAGCTGATCTTCTTGTGGATGAGCAGAATTTGAGATTTGCTTGAAGTGAAGTCGCATTGGATTTCTGAAAATGTTGGTTAGTGCTCTGGAAAATCGTTGTGATACATTCGTGGTGAAAGGTGAATAAAATTCTCAAATTGGTTTCAAGCCAACAAAGCTGTAGTCTTCAAGCTCCCAACATCTTTTAAAGATCTGGGAGATGAATGATTTCTTTGCAAGAGCTTTACTAAATCCTAATCTTCACATGCTTACTCCATTTTATTTCTTTCCAGCATTTAAATCATAGCGAGGTCCACGTTGTAATGGCAGTGGATTCAGATTCAGATTCCTTTAATCATGTGTTCAACAAAACAAAATTCAACTCACGTTCTAGCGTTATAAATAAAATGTCGGGGCACCGAGCTTCACTCGTTATTTTTATTCACTGATAAACAGATCACAATTCTCTAAAATGATCGTGTATGAAACAGGAAGGTCTTGTGTAACACAATAAAAAGAAGTTAGTGCAAACAAATGTGCAGAATTTACACTTGGTAAACTGCTTGCTTCATGAGTGAAGTGCGATGTGTTTGAGACTGTGACTGTCCATGTTTTTATATCTTACAGCTTATAATGTCAGCTCATGAATTCCGGGATGAGATATTTGATTTTCCACAGACCGAGTGCTTCACACTCAATTTTTTTTCATCCACAGACGACGAGAGTCTCAGCTGTTTTTCCAAGGATGAATTATTATCCTTTTAATGGACTAACCAACATTTTCCAAAATTCAATACGACTTCACTTCAAGCAAATCTCAGATTTTGCTCATCCTCAAGAAGATCAGCTTTAGGAACTCGTTCAGCGAGTTTTCCCAGGGATAAGACCCTGGGCAATCGAATTTTCATATCATAAACCTACTATGTTCAAAATTTTGTGAAAATCGTTAGAGCCGTTTTCGAGATCCTTTGAACATAAATAACCATGAATAAGTATAAATAAACAAATATTTATCTATTTATTTATTCGTTGATATAATTTCACATCATATATGAATATGATCGAGATAGAACAACAGGCATAGCCCAAAACTATTCTGTTCCCAAATTTTTATAAAAAAATATTTTTTTTTTATTGTCAATACTATAGCTATCTAGTCTGGAGACTAATGAGCTAATTTTTTCTATCCTAACATACTACTTTAAAATGTTAACAGCGAATATCTCATTAGATATTCTTACTGATATTGATTGTTTAATTAATATGTACACTTATGACTGTACTATAGAAGCTAGATTCACTCAATCACTGCTCTGCTCTTTCACTGGACACTACTTGAAAAAGCACTACACTAGCTCATACGGTTTCCTCCTTTTGAGCCTCCGCACCAACCCTCCATTGTCTAGCAGCTGGATCGCCTCAACGTTGTCGTGTTGGTGCAGTCGCCCCTCGTGCCTCTCTGCATGCTTCTGGATCTCGGTGGACACCAGGTCGACGTAAAAAAAAATGTCCGAAAAAATAGGTTATGTCCTTACTGAGGAAATTTAAAGTTCAAAGTTCTGTCCAAGAATATATGCTAGAAATTTTGAATTTAGAATGATTAAAAACCAACTTATAGTCAAATTTTGCACTTAATATCACCGCACTTTGAATAAATTAAGTTATTTCAGAAAATTTTGAAGCGAAAAATTAATATACACACAACTTTCCACTAGGCACAGCTGTAATTATCTCGCACTGCTGACCCCTTTGGAGAATTGGCATTCTTAAACTCAACTAATGAGATCATTTTGCATGATGTACGTAATTTGGTATCGGGTTGGATTGATGTCAGTACCTTATTGTCTTGTGCAATATTTGAACTCTAAAGGTGCGTACAGACTTTCGCTCTGCTCCGCAACCGAACGTCACTCCAGCAGAGCGATTGATGATCGACCGGCGAGCAACAGTGGTTCGACCAGGAAAGGCGAGAAGATCTAACATCTTCCATAACGTTCATGATGGGTGCGTGGGCGGTGCGACTGTGGTTCGATGGTGGTACGAGGGCGGTACGAGAGCGGTACGAGGGAGGAGCGTGCTCGGTACTGGTTGGAAGCGCGAATATGTGTACGCAGCTTTATATCATCTACCTCTTCAAATCTATATCTGCGGAGCCAGTCAATGCAGCGGTAAAGATTGCTGATTGATAAAGCAGCAGCAGTTTGCAGCAATTGATAGCAGAATTTTAAATATAGGAATATATATAAACTGCTCGCTTTATATAATAGGATCAGTATCAGTAAAATAACTTGGTGATTCATATTAAACTAAAGAGTTCTACAGTAATATTAAGCTAGAAAAATGATGAAATATGCGAAAGTTAAGGTACTACTGTAATGCTTTCACATAAAACGGTGAAGTTTGGACCTTAGGAAATCCATTTTCAGAGAGCGTATTGAGGATATCCTCCCCTTCAGCACTCAACCGTAATCGTGGAGAGAGATAGGTAAACAGCGTTGCCGATTCTCTGCTTTCATTCCTAATCTTCACAAGCTTAACTCTATTCATTTAACTCCAGCATTCGAATCAGAGCAGGGTCCAGGTTATAATGGCAGTGGAGAAAGATAAGAGAACAGCGATGCCGATTCTCTGCCTTGGAACTGCATTCTACAGAGTGATGGTGACTGATGATGGATAATTGAATTAGTAGCGGTTCACTATATTTGGTTCAAGAAGTCTCAATAGCATGAGAACTGCTGTTAATCTATTTCGGCTCTGCTGGAACTGTTATTCATTTCTGTCGCTGAATATAAGTACAAGAATATAACGTACTAGCCGTCAGGCTCGCTTCGCTCACCATATCCGTCTAGCAAGGGGACTCCGCCCCTGGACCTCCGACTGGATCATCCAAGAATGAGATCAGCAGGCTCGCTTTGCTCGCCTGCATTTTTCATTTGAAGGACGATCATATTTTAGGACGATCCAGTCGGGGGTCCAGACTAACGTCTGGCTAAACGGATATGCCCAAGAATAGCTCTGATTGAAGTAGCAGTGACCAATCAATTTTTCCGCAATAAATGCATTTCAATCTCCAACTTGGTGCCATCCTAACAAAATTATTAATTTAGTTACCAGAACAACTGTTTCGAAGAGGTACTCTCTCTAGATTATAGTTCTATATTAACATATGGTATGGACATTTTTCAATTATAATTAAGAGAATATAAAGAATATACATGCTAAAGACGAACTTTAAACCCTTAAAAACCACCCTTAGAGTTGAAATATTGCCAAAAGATTTCCTAGTGCGCCTCTAAATGGCCAACTGAACATACCTACCAAATTTGAACGTTTTGGTAGATTTTTAGTTCCGCGAGTAAGTGAGTCAGTCAGTCAGTCAGTCAGTCAGTCAGTGCCATTTCGCTTTTATATATATAGATATCAAACTGAATTGTGTGCCAACAAAAGCTTTCAGTGAGCACATGGAAATTATTTGAAAATTGAATTTTTTTCAGTTATCAAGCTTCCATTGAGTATTGTGGAAAACGTAGAACGTATCTGACAATATTCATTGAAACGTTCAAATTTGATTGGATAATATAAATCCAAGTCAAACCAGGTTCCATCCAACTCATAGATTTGTAGTAAAATTAATGTAATTCACTGTATTTGGTAGGTTACGTGGAAGAGGAAGCCTCTCATTGCCTGAACTTCGCCCACATCACTTGTAATGTTATAAGTAGGAATAGAAGACATTTATCCATCTATCTATCTATTTTTGTGATACTGAACATGAGCTTATTCTATATCCAGAAAATGATTTAGTTATTCGATGGATGGAATTCACTGTAGGAGGATTATGTCGGTCTACTTTTAATATTTATACTCCGTGAGTGAATAATAATACATTTTCTCCTCCACCTACTGTCTAAAGTACTTACTTTACTCCCTGAAACATAATACTAAAGAGTCACTTTTTCGCTCTCGGTAGTAAAAAACTGAAAAACTCCCTAGGAGGAAAAGTGAATCCATTTAAATAACATAGGAAGCATCTCTATTTCAAAAACTCACATTGTAATAGTTAGAAGGTCTAGACTCAGATGAGAAAACTTAATAGAGGTGTCTGTCATTGAGTCAACTGAATTCAATACCACAACAAGAAATTTGATCAACACATGAAATATAATTTGTATGATATTATATTCTTGATATTGTAGACGATGAAAATTTATACAATTTTAAAAATATTTCATTCTATTCAAAATACCAGCCAACAAATATCTTGATCTGCAATTCAAATCTGAAACGCGTGATTTTGAGTCAGCCATTTTTGGTAGCCGCTCAGCTGATATAATTGTTACAACTTTGGCCGATAGATAGCGCAATCGGCAGTGCCAATCAGCCGACCGGATTTTAGTTTTAGATTTTAGGTTATGTTGTTGGGAAACATTGTCACCAATTATACGTAAGTTATTAAAATGATTTTATTTGCAGT
>NW_024094548.1:0-9363 GCF_014356525.2 Nilaparvata lugens
CTGCCCATCCAACCAATGATTGACAGTTTGAAGTGAATTTCACTAAAACAGGTGAAGTAGTCAGTCAAGCAGGCCACGAAGAAAATCTAGGAGAAAATTTGTCATGATGGCGGCTTTCAGAAATGTCTAGAAATGTGAAGGAGATGATGATGATTTGCCGGTAATTCCCTGGTAGTAAATAACATGACTGTAACGATGCTTTTTGCGTTTTGCATCGAAATCAGCTGCTGGATGATTGCAGATTGCAGATTAGCGCTTAGAAAGTGGTCGTATCTATGACTTCTAGAATCAGGAGTCCTCAGTTGCAGATATTTCTACCAGTAGTTCTGTGAACAGTAGACCTCGCGCAGTTATGAACCACAACCTCCTCTTATACTGTCCATCAGAGTAAATCCTGTCTGTATGTCGTGTCGGCGAGATATCGGTGTCAAAACGGCTAATGGCTGTTGGGGTTGGTATCAAAAATGCTAACATCAAAAGCTAATATCCTTCAAGACATACTGGCAACAGGACAGCCCGAGTTCAAAGCAGAGAATGGTCGAGAGACAATACTATGTTATTTTGGTTATTGATTGCATGCAATAAATATAGTTCATTTATTAGTGCATAAAAATTGCATTCAATAAGGCTTGCAATTAATAGTCCACACAGCAGCTGATTTTCCATCAAGTTACATTGAGATATTGAATTGCATGCAATTTATAATCCACTCGACAACTGATTTATGATTAATAATATCCTATAGTCTGATTTTTACTCTAATATTGGCATATGAAGGAGGGCTGTTTTCTTTCATATTATCCTTGAATTCAAAATTTCCGGAAACTCGTATATACGTCGACGCGCAATTTAAAAAGGAAGATACCTGTCAAATTTCATGAAAATCTATTGCTGCGTTTCGCCGTAAATGCGCAACATATAAAAATTTAAACATTTGAACATAAAGAGAAATGCAAAAACCGTCGACTTGAATCTTAGACCTCACTTCTCTCGGTCAACAATGTGTATGAGCTCGTCAAAACATGGAAAGAGTGTTCTAGAATGAAGATTCTCAGTTGCCAGATATTCTTACAATATCGAGCTCGTCAGAACATAAGTTTCAAGATTCAGCAAACACAAAATATTGACCGCTGAATGAAAGGAATGGATTTTGTCCAGATATTGGCCTATTTTTTTATTTAATAACCACGATAACACCTTCACAACGTACATGAAACAAGATTAAAAATAGGCCTACTCATTCATCTATATATAAAAGAGAAATGGCACTCACTCACTGACTCACTCACTCGCAGAACTAAAAATCTACCGGATCAAAAACTTTCAAATTTAGTAGGTATATTCAGTTCACTAAGAACGGATTTGAAAAAAAGTCCAAAGATACGCCCAAAATCTACGGTTTACCAGCGTTTTTTAGCGTTTTCTCAACTATATCGAGAACAAATGAACAGAAATAATGTTCAAATTCAGTACAGAAGCTCAACTAGGGTGTAATAATGTTGTGTTAGAAGGAATTTGCAATAACGTCAAAGATACGCCCAAAATTAGCGTTTTCCAGCGTTTTTTGCTTTTTCTCAGATTTATCGAGAACAAATGGACAGAAATTGTTCAAATTTAGTACAGAAGCTAAGCTAGGGTGTAATATGTTGTGCTAGAAGGAATTTGAAATAACGCCAAAGATACACCCAAAATTAGCGTTTTTTGCTTTTTCTCAGTTATTTCATCAGTAATAGACAGAAAATTTTCAAATTTGGTACATATGTTTAGCTAGGGTCTAACAATTTTGTGATGAGGTGACTATAATAATCATCAAAGATACGCCCAAAATCAGCGTTTTTCTCAGCTTTTCGCGTTTTCTCAGTACTTTGACTTTCTGATGGAATGAAGCATGCTCAAATGAAAAATGCAGGCGAGCGAAGCGAGCCCGTTGTTCTCATTTTTGGACGATCCAGTCGGGGGTCCAGGGGGGGAGCCCTCTGGCTAGATGGATATGGCGAGCGAAGCGAGCCTGACGGCTAGTAATGTAATAAAAACTTACAATCAATTCCATTTCAACATTCTTGAGCTTTTTCGTTGGTCTCTATTCAAGATGTGAAGGAAGATTGCTATGAATTCTGATTCATTTCCTTCACCAATATACACTTACCCAATGTACGTATTGTCTACTTTAAAATTAATGAAAAAAATAAATAAAGAATAACACTTCCTCGTTTCTACTTAGTTATTATTATAATATTCCATCGATTGGTGACCTTGATCTCTTATTCCCATTCAAGTGCCTTGAAAACTCGAGAGAGATCTCATGAGGATTTCTCCTTATTACTCTATCCATAGGAACTCATCATAGTATGAAGAAAACGATTACAGAATGTAGATTACAATTTGGTGTTTACCCTGACAATGTATAGGGATGAATACTAACCAAATTAGCATCATGAAAACATAAAACACGGAAATCTAAAATTCAAGATAAAAATATCCATATTCAGCTCTTTAATGAAGATAAATTTTCAAATCTGACTAAAATATTGAACATAATTTTCAAAATAAACTGAAAAATTGAAGATAAATTTTCATATCAATCTGTAAAATTTAAGATAAATTTCCAAAAAACTCACCGCTAGAAGAATGCTTTCTCTCGTTCCCATTTTTTGCGCTGCATACTGTTGAGGTTGTTGGTCTCTTCCCTCTCTCTCCACCACAGGCACAGGTGGACTGCCTCTCACGCTCTCTCTCTTCAGGCCGGGGTGGATGCCTCCTGTCAAAAACAAGATTATTTCTGAAATTATTCTGTCAAAATGAGACAAGGTTATCAGAAATATGCAAAATTATTGTGTCAGAATCAGGTAAGGATACTAGAAGAGATGCAAAATAATTATAGAGTGGATTTGTCTGGAGTAAATTGCATTCTGACAAAATCGGAGTTGCGCTTTGAGATTTGGGGCCTGGTTAGTTGAGATTTTAAAAGTATATAGAAGAGAGAAAGAGGCTATCACTATTGAAAAAAGATAGCATGAGAAATTATCCCATGGGTCGATTATGTTCCTAAACTCAAAACCGATATTTCGTTATCTCTGGCCGATTACTGTCGACTACTAATTAATCTTATGAGAAAAGGGTACCTTCACATTATTTTTAGCTTCATGTTATTTGAAATCGAATGAAACCATAGAGAAAATATAGCTAAGAAGATACCCATGGTATATGGCGTTTCTGTTACTCAAGCGATTACTGTCGACTACTGTCTATTATAAGGCCTACTGTGTTGTTGGGGTGAGAGTGTAAGAACGGCACAGTATGAGAGACTACCAGCGTCACATAGCTTCTCAAAGAAGGAATACAAATTCCAATTTCACTGTAACTCAAGCCGATTGTAATAGTCCTAGTAGTTATTTTTCGTGTAGCTATATGACACTGGTAGTCTCTCATACTGTGCCATTCTTAGAGTCTAAAGGTGCGTACAGATTTACGCGCCGCGAACATGAGCAATTCATTTTCAATCAGCTGATGCCAAGCTTTTTATATCTGTATCTTACCGTTCTGTAAAAATACAGATATAATCAGCTGAATTGCTCATGTTCGCGGCGCGTGTATCTGTACGCGCCTTAACATTCTCACCTCAACAAAACAGTAATAATAGACAGTTGTAACCAGTAATTTGCTAGAGTTAGCTGAAAATTGACTTAAAATTTGAAGCATGAACGACCTATATCATGGATATCTTCTCATACTATCTTTTACTTTCCTTGCCCTATTACCATAGGAAATAAAGAGAGTATTGCTTTCCAAAAAATAGGTACCTAATTTCAAGTTTTCTATACTTTTCAAGGTCCCCTGAGTCCAAAAGCATGATTTTTGGATGTGGTCGTGTGTGTGTATGTGTGCGTGTGTTGTATGTGTGTGTGTGTATGTGTGTATGTCTGTGAACACGATAACTCCATTCCTAATTAACGATTGACTTGAAATTTCAAACTCAAGGTCCTTATACCATAAGGATCCGACAATAAGAAATTCAATTAAATTCAATTCAGATGGCGGAAAAAATGGCGGATAATTACTAAAAAACTATGTTTTTCACGTTTTTCCTCGAAAACGGCTCTAACGATTTTTTTCAAATTTATACCATGGATGTCTATTTATAGGCCCTATCAACTGACATGAGTCTCGTTTCTGGGAAAATTCCAGGAGCTCCGTAATATTCTTGAGAAAAATGGCGGATAATGACTAAAAAACCATGATTTCACGGTTTTCTCGAAAACGGCTTTAACGATTTTCTTCAAATTTAAACCATGGATAGCTATTCATAAGCCCTATCAAATGACATAGTTTTTTTGTTTTCCTGGGAAAATTGCAGGAGCTCCGTAATATTCTCGAGAAAAATGGCGCATAATTACTAAAAAACCATGTTTTTCACGATTTTCTCAAAAATAACTTGACCGATTTTTTCAAATTCATACCTGTATAGTTATTTATCAGCTCTATCAACTGGCATGAGTCTCCTTTCTGGGAAAACAATGGGGGTCCACCCCATTCTTGGGAAATGGACTTAGTAACCTCCTTCTCGTGCATGGGTAGGTAGGTAGCGCAGTTCATAAAAAGAACACATAGTCGAAATATTTCATCTGTAGAACAGCTTTTTGACGACTCTAAAAAAATGACGACTAAAAAAATAATCGAGTGGATTTGTCTGAAGTAAATTGCATTCTGACAAATCAGAGTTAAGCTTTGAGATATGGGGCCTGTTTAATTGAAATTTGAAATAATATACAGAAGGGGCTAGAAAGAGCTATCACTATTGAAAAAAGATAGCATGAGAAGATATCCCATGGTATAGGCTAGGTCGGTTATGTTCCAAATTTCAAGCCGATTTTTTGTTATTTCTAGCCGATTACTGTCGACTACTGATGAGTGTTATGAGAAAAGGGGACGTTCACATTTCAGCTTCATGTTATATGAAATCGAATGAAGCCATAGAGAAAATATAGCATAAGAAGATATCCCATGGTATATGACGTTTATGTAGCAATTTCAAGCCGAGTTTCTGTTAACTCAAGCCGATTACTGTCGACTACTGTATATTATTACTGTGTTGTTGAGGTTCGAATGTAAGAACGGCACAGTATGAGAGACTATGAGCGTCACATAGCTTCACAGAGAAGGAGTACAAATTCCTAATTTCACTGTTAACTCAAGCCGATTGTAATAGTCCTAGTAGTTCTTTTTCGTGAAGCTATATGACACTGGTAGTCTCTCATACTGTGCCATCTTAGTATTCTAAAGGTGCGTACAGGTTATGCACCGCGAACATGAGCAATTCACTTTCAATCAGCTGATGCCAAGCTTTTATATCTGTATCTTACCGTTTCTGTAAAAATACAGATAATCAGCTGAGTAAAATTGAATTGTTCATGTTCGCGGCGCGTATATCTGTACGCACATTAACATTCTCACCTCAACAAAACAGTAATAATAGACAGTTGTAACCAGAAATTTGCTAGTGTTAGCTAAAAATAATCTTAAATTTTGAAACAAAAACGGCCTATATCATGGGATATCTTCGCATGCCATCTTTTCTCCATGGTTTTATTTCGCAAACCTCCAAAATATTCGCGAGCTGTAGAATGGAACGAATCGAAGAATGTGTAGAATTCAATGCCAATTAAGATAGCCTATCAAAAGAGACTGCGTCTCTAAATAAACGACGGTCCTAACATTTCAGTGTCATTTAATTAAGAAAAATGATTAAGTACCTGATACCGAAAACAGAATCGAACATGGAACTTGCAAGTTTAGCCTTCAGCTGAATCTATAAACAACTTTTACACGTGCAGAAAATCTAACGTCTTGTTAACATACCGGCGGAACAAGAACTAGATGAAGAAGGAGAAAAATGAGAGGAAGAAGAAGAAGTTAAAGAGAAGATGAAGAAGAAGATCAGACAACAGAAAAAGTAGAAGAGGAAAGGGAAAAAGAAGAGGAAAAGGAGGAAAAGAAGAGAAGGAAGAAGGAATGGAAGAGAAAAAAAAAGAAGAAGAAGAAGAAGAAGAAGAAGAAGGAGAAGAAGAAAGAAGGAGGAGAAGAAGTGAGAGAAAAAAAGAAGAAGAAGAAGAAGAAGGAGAAGAAGAAGAAGAAGAAGAAGAAGAAGAAGAAGAAGAAGAAGAAAAGGAGAAGAAGAAGAAAAAGAAGAAGAAGAGACATAACAAAACAAGTTAGCAAATCTCACTAGAGGCTAATTTCAATCTTGCTGATTTGTGCTTAGTAGTATTTTTGCAGCTGGGATGGTTTTCTCTAATCCAGAAATGGAAATTGGCAACAACTAATTCTTACTTTTCATACTAAGTGACGGATGCAAGTTATTCAAGCCTCAGGGTTTATGCCAATGAAATAAGTTTGAGAGATATCGTAGGATATTGTGGATGGAGCAGATAGAAAAACAATAAAGGGAGAGAACTGGTAAAGAAATAGAGGATAGGAGAGGAAGAATAAAAGGAGGAGTGGGAGGAGGAGGAATATTGAAATTCAGATTCCTCTATCCATGTGTTTAACAAAAAATCAACTTATATGTTGTAGCAGAGTAAACTACTATAATGTAGTATTCTGTATTATTAATTCTGTGTTCTAGTGTTGAAAATAATTAACAGTAACTGCCGGTTGCACGAAAACCTTTGAATTTTAATCGTGATTAATTCCACGAGATCAATCAGAGACGCCGCCTTATCGAAAATGCCTTCTCTGATTGGTTTTCCTGAAATTAAATCACGGTTAAATTTACCGGCTTTTGTGCAGCCGGGCCTTGGAGTAAAAAACCATGATGAATCACATATAATTCAGAGCGAAGAGTTTTACAATAATATCGAGCGAATAATAATTATTTTTCTGCGAAAGTTGAGGTATTACTGTATTTTTTCACATAAACGGTGAAGTCTGGACCTTTAGCTTTCCATAACCCAGAAGGATAAAAGAAGAGGTGCAGGAGAGGATGTGGTTGAGGAAGGATGAGGAGGAGTAGGAGGGTGAGGAGAAGGAGAGGAAAAGATCATAAGTAGTGAGAAGAAAGAAGTGAAAGGTGGAGAAGAAGGAAGAAATGAGAGAAATATGAAAAAGTGAAATATTAGGAACACAGATAGAGTAGAAATATAAGCAGCAGTGAAACTAAATCCCAGGAAATACACGAAAGCAAGAGAAATACGAAGCTATAAGGGAAAAAGAAGAAGATAAAAAAGAGGAAGAAAAAGAAGAAGAAAAAAGCAGCAGAAGACCGAATGAGGATAAGAGAGAGCAGATGGAGATCATAAAGATGCTAGAAGTTATCTGACGTCATAAAATTATTAGTTATAGCCATGGCGCTCCCATTTTAGCCGTTCGATATTTTTCTTCAATGTTGTTTACTGAAGCCGTTGTTATTTTTCACAAAGCACTAACGATCTGATTTGCATATTCAAATTTTAATTTATTGTACACTTTGGTTCCCAGTGAGAGTTGAGAGCTATTTTTATTCTATACGAAAACGAGGTCAGTGAGAGAGAAAGAGAGAGAGAGAGGAGGAGAGGAAAACGAGAGGGAAAAGAGCTGTGAAATTTACCTTCGAAAATACCTCTCAAGAAATAGAAAACTACTCGGAAAACCCTACTCAAGACTTATTTTCTCACTATTTTGTCTCAATATTTCTCTATTTCTAGCTTTCTATTTGAGTAAACTAGCAGAGAATTGAACTGATTTTATTTATTCATAAGGCTTCTATTGGTAGGAAGATCCTTTTTCGATGATCTTAATTTATTAATTAAAATTATTGGGGGAATTTTATTAATGTTGGTAATAATAGACATTCCATTCAGGGTAATTTACTTATATTTCTGGTTTTCAATATGGAACGGGGTATCCAATTTTTAGTATCAGACTTAATAACGTTAGGGGGTTATTAATAAATATTTCATTTATTTATTAATGATATGGAAAAAATAATAGATAAGATGAAATTCTTTGGATATAAAAATATTTTATTGATTGATCACTAATTTTATTTTTTGATATCAGGGGGATAAATATAAAAAGTGAAATCTGCCTTGCCATATTACCCAATGTCATTTCCTATTTACAATCAGTTTTATAGGCTAGAATAGTATATTGGGTTCTTCAAGTTTTCTCACCAAAAGTTACCTCTCACTTCCTGAGTTTATTTTTTTGAAGTTCAAAATAAGAAAACTTATTATTCTAAACACAAATGTACTTTAAAGCAAACAAATATCAATGTTGTTGATAATATGAGGCTGACAATGTTTTTCCTACAGTTACGTTGAAAAGTAGCCATTCCTGCACTGATTACAGAACGCAAAGAATCACTTTTCCGCTCTAGTGCGAGAAAATTTTTCTGCACTCCAGATTTGCAACATGGCAACGCAAAATAACGTAGTAGGTATATGGAGCAACAGTGCAGCAAAATTAAAATTAAGTTGGTAACAGTGACTGTGATATAGTGTTGTGGTGCACGTTGTAATAATAACGATGGACAACGATGGACAGCGACAGCCACCACCCACACAGCACATAGCCGCCCCTCCATTCAAACACTACTACATTATTCAATTTGACAATAAATTAAGGTTTTTATTAATAATAAAATTACACACACAAACATTTGATGGATTTCAGGCAATTTTACCTATAATTACCCACTTTTCATATTCAATGGTAACTGTAGGAAAAATTAAATGTGAAATACGTGCGCAAAGTTCCTCTGCTGCACTCAAGAAACCATTCCGCCCGCGCCGTAACGTTTCTTTCGGTGCAGCAAACTGTCACTTTGCGCACTAGTTGCAAAAATAACTATTTCAATGATTGAATAATAAATTTCTAAAATTGAGATTGAATATTCTGTTGATTAAACTATATTTCTACATTGATAAAAACCGATCTGTCAACATTGCAGAGGTGGGAACGGATTGCGCTATCTGCTTTGTCGAATGATAGACAAGGATAGCAACACCAAGTTGATCAAATACTGCCATTATAACGTGGACCTCACTATAGAGTTCTAAAGATTTGTATCCTGTCTTCAACACGGAGACTTGAATTACAGCATCTCCAACAAACAATAGAAATAGGTGAAAAGGCTACAATTTCTCTACAAAGTATTTGTCACTTGGAATATTTGTTTCCTAGTTGTTGTTCTGCTTTTTCAATTCTTCTTCCTCTTTTTCTTCTTCTTCTTCTTCTTCTTCTTCTTCTTCTTCTTCTTCTTCTTCTTCTTCTTCTTCTTCTTCTTCTTCTTCTCAATCATCTTCTTCAAGAATCTTCTCTCAAGAATATTGTTATTTTTTATCACTTTCCAAACGCAGCCATAGAATAAGTTTTATTTCACTCTAG
>NW_024094549.1:0-9457 GCF_014356525.2 Nilaparvata lugens
ATTCCGTCAATTGGGAGATGAGATATCGTGTACACAGTTGCACATACACTCCTAAGCTGCTTCCACATATACGCACTTCCAACTTCCAACTATATGTGCACTGAGCACACTCTGCCTTTGTACTGCCCTTGTACCACCCTCGTTCCTCCATCGTACCACAGTCGCTCCGCCCGCGCACCCATCATGAACGTTACGGAAGATGTTAGATCTTCTCGTGTTCCCCGGTCGAACCACTGTTGCTTCCCGGTCGATCATCAATTGCTCTGCTGAGGTGCGTACAGACTTTCGCTCTGCTCCACAATCGAACGTCACTCCAGCAGAGTGATTGATGATCGACTGGGGCGCAAGAGTGGTTCGACCGGGGAATGCAAGAAGAGCTAACATCTTCTGTAACGTTCATGATGGGTGCAACTGCAGAGCGGAGGCGGAAGGACTGCGGTGCGATGGAGGAATGAGGGCGGAGCATGCTCAGTGCAGGTTGGAGGCATGTATATGTGTACACAGCTCTGGAGTGACGTTCGGTTGCAGAGCAGAGCGAAAGTCTGTACGCACCTTTACACACACACATACACACACACACACACACACACACCACACACACACACCACACACACACACACACACACCACACCACACACACACCACACACACACACACCACACACACACACACACACACCACACACACACACACACACACACACACACACCACACACACACACACACACACACACCACACACACACACACACACCACACACACTTTTTGGACTCAGGGACCTTGAAACGTATGGAAATTAAGGAATTGGGGTACCTTAGTTTTTTTCGGAAAGCAATACTTTCCTTATCTATGGTAATAGGGCAAGGAAAGTAATAATTATCACTTTCCTATCATTGATTAATCGGAAAATGTTGGGAAAAAATTATTGACCTGATGGAAAAGTTGTTCATATTGCATTCATTAATGGCAGAATGATTTCCATTTTTTTACTAAATTTAGCTTAGCTTATATTCATCCTAGAATGGAAGATGGAAAGAATATGTAATTCTGTGTGATTCATCGTACATCGCATATTTCCTGGACCATCTATTGACAATAAACAACTATGGAAACATTGAATTCATCTTTAAAACACTGATTCATCCTATCTATTTTTTTTTAATTCAACACTTTACTGTTAGATATTCCTACCAATTGATTGAGAAGAATATGTTTTGGGAATAATGAATGCTGCATGACTAAGCACATAGGAAGTCTGTATTCAGATGTAAATGAAAATATTGATTGTCAGATACATTTCATGATACACCAAATAAAGTAAAGTGTGACATGAAATACATTGACTTCTTGGCGGTACGAAGTTTGCCAGGTAAGCTAGTTGTAGATAAAGCTTTATTATTAATAGTCAACGCTGAAAAAAGACAGGCTCAATCACCAGGAATACTATAAATTCTATGAAGGCCCAGTAAGCCATTAATTTTGAGTAGTTCAATCACTTCCATTATGGACACTGAATACATTATGGACAATCAATACGTATGAAATTTATTAGCTACAATATAGAAAACTTTGATTGAAGTGACCCAGACTACTACAATATGAATAACCATTTAGATCAAATGTAAGAAATTACTCACATCTCTTATCAACTCGTAATTTTTGTACCCAGAATATTAACACAAAAATATAAGTTATATTGAATGAACTCACGGCTAATAGTACTCAAGTTTGTCTTTTTCTGGCCGTGCTACAAAAAAATGTAGGTTTATGTTTGACATCTTGTTTTTGTAATCTTGTTGTCTATTAAGAAATTTTTCAATGTTTTTTTTTTGTTTGCAATAGAATTCAAATTTGAAAAAAGAATTATCAACAAACTCCTAACCAAAGAAAATCTCTGTGCTCAGTTTTGATCGAAATGTATGAGACTCCATAAATACAACTGATAGAAGGCCAAGCATAAGCATACAACAATGGAACAAACTCGTGGCAATAAGCTCGCGCTTTCGATCCACAGAAAATTAAATTCGATCAGCTGATTGATAAAATTATTTTAAGCTTACCAATGATTACAACATATGTTAGAATATCATGTGTCAATGAGTTCCATATGGCATTCACCTTACCATGTTCATAACCTTACTAAATAGGATCCTTTTTCATCCTTTGAAATCCTTAGAGGTAAAATATCTCAAAATCCGTTCTTAGTGTGCGTCTAGCATGTTTGAAGAATATTTGTGCAGAGTTTTAAGTCTGTCGGGCAATTAATTTGAGCTGTAGTGTGATTTTACATGAAAATGTTCAAAAAATTCCCTCTCCTGGACCCCTCTCTGCTCCTGGTCGGATTTTTTCTGCATAGATCTGATTTTTTTCGTAGCTGAACCAAAAAGTTCCTTATGACTTTGCTGTGCAATGAGCGGTTAAAAAGTACAAAATTTTTGGGGGGCACCAGCTCCCTCAGGGGGGCAAATTTCTGAAAATCCTTTCTTAGTGGATGTTTTGAGGTTATCATAAACAATTGTGCAAAATTTCAAGTTTGTAGGCTCAGTAGTTTGGGCTGTGGTGTGATTTCAGTCGGTCGAGGCTTAGCCTTTTATAGATATAGAGATTTCGGCTATATGCTCTTCTACTACTGGGTGCATGTGGTAAGGTACTCTATAGGGTCTTTTCGCAATCAGTCGTTCTTCAAATGTGGGGATATGATGTTCAATGGGTACATTACATCCCTCTAATCCTGGCTCTTCAAATGTTGTGATATAGCGCTTTAATACTTCACTTATTAATGCAGCTTCTTCAGTCTTTAGATGTGATAAAGTCTCATCAATTAGTTTTTCTAATTTTGAATTATTTCCATTCATGGATACAGATGCTATTTGTAAAGAGGGTTCAGTAATCCTCACAGGTTCTGCAATACCCATACATTTATTTTTTAATAGCTGTACTGGATACGGATTAAGGTTTATAACTTTAACAAATGAGATTGAATTGTTGACATGCTGAACACTACGAGCAACCCTTAATCAGGGCAGTGAATCTAATGGGGGTTCAATGAATATAAGTCCTTCCTCCGATACATTTCTCAGAGTAACATCGACTAAGATCTCAGAATGAGCAGGGATAAAAGTGCTTCATGCGTCATACACTGTAGCTGGTCTTACTTGATCATTTGATCAATGGATCTTTGTTGACATTCCGAAATCTTTGTACTCAGATCTCCTCTTGTCATGGAGTGGATGGGTGGGGTTGGACGGGGCATTACAGCTTATAGTATTCCTACTTTCATCTTCACTAACACAATCACAAAAATATGACGTTTCCATACTATTGTACGACTACAGGACAGTGGCATCATAATATACTATCAATAATACAGGCAAGAAATATGAAAAAGTATACATTGATGAGGGGCTAATGATGCATGCGGGTTACATTGGCTTTATTGCAGAATTATGAGGAGCAGTAGGAATAATAGTTGTGGGTGACTCAAACCAGACTCCATATATAGGAGATCACAAGTAGTTATCAAGTGGAACAAGATTTCAGATTTATGTGGGCCGGAAGAATATATAACAGTAACTAAGCGGTTCCCAGTGGATGTCTGTTTTGCACTTAAATCATTCTACTCAGGAATCAGTACAAAGAACGCCCAAGTGAGATCAATACTTCCAACTTTCAAAAACGGCAAAACTCATCAGCTGAAGGAAGATACTCTAATCCTTACATTTACACAAAAGGAGAAGAAAATTCTCACTGATCGCATGAAGGAATGAAAGTCCCAAAGAATTAACACAATCCACGAAGCGCAGGGGCTCACATCAAAGGATGTAGTGTTAGTGAGGATTGTCACAAGAAACAAGAAAATTTACAACAGTGTATCACATGCTATTGTCGCAATATCCAGGCATAAAGAGAGCTTCAGATATCTTACAACAGGCTACAATGATACAGTACAGGATATTATTGATAGAGTGGAGGACAGGACAGAAAAAGAGCTTTTGGTATGGAACAGGAAAAACTTAGAAGGAGAAGCCAATACTAAACATTGTAAAATTGATTAATAATCTGGTAAAAGAGATATAAATCTTGACTCAAAAGATATAAATGATATTGCAACCCTGGATCCTGAATATGTGTTTGATTGCTTGGAACATTTCAACCTGAGAATAATTAGTCTCGATATCAGAAGTTACAACAAGAATGTTGACGAGTTCCTGATCCAATTAGAGGACTCACAGTGTGACTTTTATGTAATTGTATTAACAGAATGCTGGATTTCTTGCAATACAACTCCACGCATAATAAGTAACTACAATCCATATGCAATAGAGAAGAATCATCTACAGAATGATGGAGTTATTGTATACATTGAAACTGATATTAACGTTGAAGTTGAGGAGCCAGAGATTCGACACGCCAACTTTTTAAATCTCTGCCTCGAAACTCAAGGAAGTATATTTGTCATTACTGCAATATAGGTCACCTTCCAACCCAGATTTGACAGAATTCATCAACGGTATGTGGTCTGGCCAGAGAATTCAAACTGTAGCGCCAAAATCCCAGACTGCAGTTCTGCCAATAGCAGGCTTGTTTGCGCCAGCGCAGACCGTCCAGCTGTTTTGGCCTTGTTGAGAAAAAAAGCCCCAGTCGTTCTTGTCTTGTCAGCCTGTTGTCTTGTTGCAAGACCGAATTTGTATTTTTGTCATGTAATTTCGATCGGAAATTTCTTGTAGATAATTGTTTGAGTGTAGTGTGTGTGAATTATGAATATAACAGCGTAAATAGTGTTGAATTGAATTAATTTTAATCGGATTTGAATTTATAAAGAATCCAGTTTGAGCTTTGTTCGAAACACAGTGTATGACCTGCAAGTTGAACACAGAATCAACGCGAAAAGGAAGCCCGGAAGCAAACCTGTCCTTTTCCCAGATTCCATCCCACTCTGAATCTGACCAAAACACCTAATAAAGGCTTCGAAGGGCAAGTAGACAAGATTGGAATCAATCTGGTGAGTTTTTGCTCTTTTTTATTGTTCATTAATGCAGAGTTTAACTGTACAAATAACCTGGCTCAAATTGAAGATTGAATTTTACCCCTTGTTTGTATTTGATTATTTGAATAGTAAATTACAGTCCTCTGGTAGCTCTAGCCTGAGCATTGTTCAGAACATTTCTTGATCCTGCCAGGCCGGAATGAATTTAAATTTGTAATTTGTTGATTAATTCACACACATTGGATTCAAGCAGTTTCGTATTTGTCCAATGTTGGCATGTTGAGAATGGTCTGATCTATGCTCAACTTAAGTTTGTTGTAGCCTTGTTCTAGAGCAAGGTTTCTTGTCAATTTGTATTTGTCTGAAATTAATTTATTTCAGTTAAAATTGTAATTTCCTAAAACTAGGCTCATCGTGCTCTTTTTTGGGAATTTTTTAGTTTGTTGGAATTTGTATTGTCCATTTTGTTATACATGTTAGTGGAGGTTAATCACCAGCATGAATTTGTTTGTTCAATTCAACAAGTTATCGTTTGTTTGTGAGTTGTTGGAAGAACATTATCCAATCATATAGTTTTGTCTTCAGCAGTAACTTATCTTGTGAATTGATAATCGAAGTTTAACTTTGATAACTACTAGTCGTGATTCTTCCTTCCATTTAGTTTTGAACTCATTCTTGTTTTATGTCTGTTGTTTGTATTGTCGGGGCTGAATGTTTTGTGTATGGTTCAAGATGAAGGAAAAAATTACAGAAACAATCAGGGTGCATTGCGCTAAACTGGAACAATTGTATGCCAGATCGCAAAGAATTTATGAACTGTCTAAAAATTCTCTGATCCAAAAGTTGCTGAGCAATTTTCAATCTTGTATCCTCCGGTGTCTCAGACCATTTCGGATTATGAAAAGACAGAATTAGTGGTTATGAGTTGGAACTTGAGTTGAATAAAGATCATGCTGTAGCATTCAACGACTCACATCTAGATCTGTTTCAGTATATTGAAGTAGCGGCTAACACTCTCAAACAGAAAGAGGCGACTGATGCTATTGCTCAATCTTCGGCAGCTACAGCAGCTAGTGCACAGCCGGTCGTGTCTGAGTCGGTACTGCCTAAAATCGACCTTCCGAATTTGATGGGGAACACAGACTCAATGGTCGTGTTTTATGAACTATTTAAGGCATTGGTACATGACAACAAGAATTTGAAGATCAGCAGAAGGTCCAATATCTTGTAATTAGACTTACTGGACAAGCAGCAAATATTTGTTGTCATTGCCACCATTGGCTAACAATTATCAAATAATTTGGCAGGCATTATTGACCCTCTATAACATCCACGGCGCGCAAGTCAATGCCTATTTCAAACAAATTTTCGAATTTCGTCCAATAAAATCAGAATCAAAGGCAGGTTGTATTGCGATTTTGGATGGGTTTTGCAGTTCAATCAATGCATTGAAGAGATTGCGACTCACTGATTTGTCAGACTCGATATTCCTCTATCATGGCTTGAGATTGCTGGATCCAAGTTCTCATAGAAATTTTGAATCGGCTGTCCATGACAAGGCTATGCCAACTATACCGATTATGTCAATTCATTGAAAAGCAAATTGAGACTCTTCCTTCTGATGAGAAACAGATTGAATCGTTCAATATGGAGCACAAAAGGATAATAAATCAAAGGTGTTTGTGGTTCAATCTATGATTCATCTAACGATGCATCTAGTAAAAATCCCAATTGTCTGAAGTGCTCAAAACCAGGTCATTGGTTAGTAGATTGTGCAAGTTTCTGAAAATGACTCCTTGGATCGTTATTGTTTGATTAAAGGGAAGTTTTGTTGTTTTCGTTGTCTTGATGTGGATCATTTGAGTAGAGATGTCGTAGTAAAACTCAGTGTGCTCAATGTCGAGAATCTCATCATTCTTTATTGCACTTTTCCAGATCAAGTTCCAATGAAGGTGTTGCGTCCTCATCGTACTCCAAGGCAGGTGGCACATCACATATTAGTTGTTGTACTAACGGGTGATTTTTTAAGAGCTTGAGAACTTTTTTAAACAATAAAACGCATAAAATTTGCAAAATCTCATCGGTTCTTTATTTGAAACGTCAGATTGGTACATGACATTTACTTTTTTAAGATAATTTCATTTAAATGTTGACAGCGGCTGCGTCTTAGGTGGTCCATTCGGAAAGTCCAATTTGGGCAACTTTTTCGATCATTTCGGCCGGAATAGCCCGAATTTTTTCGGTAATGTTGTCTTCCAAAGCTGGAATAGCTACTGGCTTATTCTGTAGACTTTAGACTTGACGAGCCCCACAAAAAATAGTCTAAAGGCGTCAATCGCATGATCTGGTGGCCAACTTACCGGTCCATTTCTTGAGATGAATTGTTCTCCGAAGTTCTCCCTCAAAATGCCATGCGATAGAACGCGAGCTGTGTGGTGTAGCGCCATCTTGTTGAAACCACATGTCAACCAAGTTCAGTTCTTCCATTTTTGGCAACAAAAAGTTTGTTAGCATCGAACGATGGCGATTGCCATTCACTGTAACGTTGCGTCCAACAGCATCTTTGAAAAAATACGGTCCAATGATTCCACCAGCGTACAAACCACACCAAACAGTGCATTTTTCGGGATGCATGGGCAGTTCTTGAACGGCTTCTGGTTGCTCTTCACTCCAAATGCGGCAATTTTGCTTATTTACGTAGCCATTCAACCAGAATGAGCCTCATCGCTGAACAAAATTTGTCGATAAAAAAGCGGATTTTCTGCCAACTTTTCTAGGCCCATTCACTGAAAATTCGACGTTGTGGCAGATCATTCAGCTTCAGTTCTTGCAGGAGCTGTATTTTATACGGTTTTACACCAAGATCTTTGCGTAAAATCTTCCATGTGGTCGAATAACACAAACCCAATTGCTGCGAACGGCAACGAATAGACATTTCACGGTCTTCAGCAACACTCTCAGAAACAGACGCAATATTATCTTCTGTACGCACTGTACGCTTCGTGTGTTGGTTTAATGTCCAATAAAGTAAACTGAGTGCGAAACTTGGTCACAATCACATTAATTGTTTGCTCACTTGGTCGATTATGTAGACCATAAATCGGGCGTAAAGCCGAAACACATTCGAACGAAAACAAAGCAAACACTGATTTTGGTAATAAAATTCAATGATTTGCAAGCGTTGCTCGTTAGTAAGTCTATTCATGATGAAATGTCAAAGCATACTGAGCAAATACTAATGCATGAAAATCATAACCTCAAAAAAATCTGAGCAAATACTAAGCATGAAAATCCTAACCTCAAAAAAATCACCCATTACATCCAACGAAGTTGAAAATTCGACCGTTGTTTGTCGACCGTCACTGCACATGTTCGAGATTGTAATGGTCAGCTTTGTGATGTTCGTTTCTTGATTGACACCGGGAGTCAGTGTCATTTTGTTACAGCCAAATTGTGTCGGCGTTTGAGACTATCACTCCCAGCCCATGAAAACCATTGTTCGTGGATTCGGTGGTGGTACTAGTGAAGTCGAGGTCGTACTTGTGTGTCGATTCAGTCGAAGTTGGATCCTACCGTCAAGTTTTCGATGGATGCCACAGTGGTAGATAAAGTCATCGACAAGTTGCCTTCTTGTGAAATCGACAGATCCAAACTTCATCATCTTGAAAATCTCACACTGGCTGACGACAAATTCTACCTTCCTAGTCGAATAGATGGCATCATTGGTGCGGAGTTAGTTCCTCACTTGCTACGTGGGAGTCCTAGTAAGGTGAATCGCACGAATGATGACTGTTAATAGTGTCTTTGGTCACATTCTGATGGGGAGAGCGCCGATTCCACTTCAACAACGAATGTGTCGAATTGTTTTACAGCCATCTGTAGTCCATTCGTTAGTAGTCCATCGTTGGATAGTTTTGTGGAACGTTTTTGGGAGTTGGAATCGTGCCCTGCACCAAGCTGTCAACTGAAACCGGAAGAGTTGGAGTGTGAGGTAAATTTTTGGAAGTCTGTACATCGTGGTGAATTCTGTCGTTTTGTTGTTGCCTTGTCATTTGCGGAGCCGCCCAGCAGCTTGGGCGATTCGTATGCTGTCGCCGAACGCAGACTGCTAACTTTGGAGAGACGACTAGAGCTTGACAGCAATACTCATATTTCATATCATGAAATATTGACCGATAACCTACGTCAGGGTCACATGTCGTTTGTAGCAGATCAGACAGACTGTGGTGGTTACTACATACCGCATCACGCCATCATGAAAGCAAGCAGCACTACCACGCCCATCCGGATTGTATTTGATGCTGGTTCCAGAACATCATCTGGTTTGTCATTGAACCAGGTTCTTCATGCTGGTCCCAAATTGCCGACTGACATTTTTGTTTTGTTAGTTAATTTTCATTTGTTCCCAATCGCACTAACTGCCGACATTAAACAAATGTATCGACAGATATTAGTGGAGGATTCCTGCCG
>NW_024094550.1:0-9449 GCF_014356525.2 Nilaparvata lugens
CAAGATAATAACTCATGTTCTTCTTACATAACCTACAATTACTATTTGTAAAATTAATGCACCTCACATTACAGTGTAGAGTGATATTAGTTTTTCTATGAGCCCCACTAATGTACTAGATTTATCAAGTATAACCATAGAGCGATAGCGTGAGTAGATATCCCATGGTATAGGGCGTTTATGTCGCAAGTTTTACTGTTATCCCAAGCCGATAGTTCACATAGTTCTTTCCTATGCAGCTATGTGACGCTAGTAGTCTCTCAAATTGTGCCGTTCATACACTATCACCCCAACAAAACAGTAAAAATTGACAGTAATCGGCTGAGATAACAGTAAAAGTTCGACATAAATTCCCTATACCATGGGATATCTACTTACGCTATTGTTTCTCTATGCTTATAGTCAGCGGAAGAATTCATTGCATGCAATTACTTTACTATAGTTTTTCCATTCATAACATCAGTTGAAGCTATTTGGGAGCTATCACACAGACAGTCCTTCATGCGCTGACACATGATTACAGCTGGTTAATATACAACATAATTTACAACTTTTACATCAACAAACTGATACGGAATCAACCTACAGTTTATGTGAGTTCCGAACCACAACCGAACAAGTTATACACAAACAAGAGCAAGAAAATGAAACAAAAACCTATCGAAAAACACACAGACCTGAGATACCGTTCTCCATATATTATGAATAAATAATATAAATTAGATTATTAAGTAGATCAATGTAGTTCTGACAGCTGGCAGACATAATCCCTGAGATCTTGTTAGAAAAGCTGCTATTTGCGGAACCCGTTAAGTGTGAAAATGGCCAATTCATCCACAAATTGGTTTAAACTGGTTTTGAAATGGTGTTTGCCGAGATGATTGATAACCTGATTAGGTGATTTAAGACAGATATTAAAGTCGAATTATTTTTTGAATTGCTGCCTATCTGGTTTCAGTTTGTTGAACTTGATTTACAGTCTGACAGCCTACTACTTGATTATATCAGCATCATTTACTGGTTTTTGTTCAAGTTTTCCGAGATCATTATCATGTTCACCCTAAGCTAATACTGTACATGTTCTTGATTCTGTTTCACCTATAACATTATCGATTAACATTTTTGACTCTTATGAGATACAAGATTTGTTTATTTGAACCTCAATATTTATTTGAGGCTCAAGAGAGATTCCAAGAGGTCTGTTTATCCATTTCTCAGGAGTGATCGTGGTCTAGTGGATAGAGTGCCTGCGTAGTAGCATAGAGATCCCGGGTTCAAATCCTCTCAATACCAAAAGTTTTCTAACCAGATCACTCCCGTGTTATCGGATGGGCACGTTAAACTGTCGGTCCCGGCTGAAGTAGACAGTCGTAAGGCCCATTGACGGCTTAAATTATATATTCAGGCGGTGGGACCTTCCCGCAAGGGACTCCCACCACAAAGCCATACGAATTTACTTTTTTTTATCCATTTCTCAATTCAAGCTTTAGTAATAATTACTTATTATTCACTGCTCGTTTCATAGATATGAGAAAGGATGTAAGATTATAAGTTGGAGGTGTCTATGAATTCATTGTATCATAATATATACTAGCAGGTAACCCTTTGCTTCGCAAGGGTTCAATTATAAACTTGAGAAACTGAAAACTTGACCTACTGGAATCGTGAAGAATTTGAACTAGGCCTATAACCATCCTCGGTAAATTAAGAATCAAGCAAAATTTCAAGTTAATCATTCTAGTAGTTCAGACGTGATGATGCGTCATTTGTGAATTCCTTATCCCGTACGTTTATTTATTTTTATTTATTCACACACACACAAGATACATCAATATGAAATACATCAATAAAAAACATTACAGTATAAAATAAATAGCATAAATATGATTACACATTACATTAGTGTATAACCAATACCTTTCTTTATGTATTATAGATTGCTCGATTCAGATATATGACACAAAACTCAAGATTCTAAATTGGAGTGTTCTATGAACAGATTGTATTAAGGTGCGTTCAGACATACGCGCCGCGAACATGAGCAATTCACTTTAATCAGCTGACTATATCTGTATTTTTACAGAAACGGTAAGATACAGTGATATAAAAGCTTGCATCAGCTGATTAAAAGTGACTTGCTCATGTTCGCGGCGCGTATATCTTGTACGTACCTTAATATTATCATTCAATTGGTTTTCAACTTTCCTAAATTCTAAACTCCTAGTTTATAAATATTTTGGACTCAAAATTGGACAAAAGAAGTGTAGTGTAAACATAACCTATTTTTGGACAATTTCTATCTAAATTTGGAAAGGAACAGTTTTGGGCTTTAAGCCTGTTGGTCCTTTCCCATCATTCATAGTTGAGAATGATTGTATCTATTAATGTATAAATGAATGAATGAATGAAATATTTTTTCGTATCATTTTGGATGATATTGCATGAATGAACTTGTAATCCCAACAAACCGATTCAAAGAGTCTTTGTGCCGGTTGCACAAAAGTCGGTTAAATTTTAACCTTGATTAATTCCACGAGAACCAATCAGAGAAGCCGTCTTTTCAAAAACGCCTCCTCTGTTTGGTTCCGTAAAGTTAATCACGGTTAAAATTCAACCAGCTTTTGTGCAACCGGGTCATAGACTTTGAATATGATGAACATGAAAAATACAAATCGAGTAAAAAATCAAACACTGAAGGCATTTTTGAAGATGAATAAATTTATGGACAACATTTAATACGCACCGTGCATTAGATATGACAGAGTAAACACACAAATTAAAGCAATGAAAATAAAAGAGATTCGATGCTTTTTATCTTGAATTGAAACGGGACGAAAAAAATGAAGTAAAACTGCAAACAAAGTCCACAAATACAATCAAAAACGCTGAGAATACAGGAAATATAGTTATAGAACAGCACAAATCATGAAAAAGTACTGGTTGAACGGTGAATGTATATAGTAATACATTAAGACAAGTGAGAAAGCTTGAGTATCATTTAGTTGAATCAGTTGTCTCTGGTAATAGAAACTATAATATGATGACTCATTTTTATCATTTTATCATTATCATTAGAAATTTATCATGACTCATAGTCATATAGTGATCATAACTTATGTCAAATTGATCCTAATTCCACACAAAACATGACAACTCCATTATTTACAATCACCTGGTGATTTTTTAAAAGAATTAGGGGTCTCGATGTCCTGATGTGGGTATTTTTCAGCCATTATAGCAGTCCGCCGAAGTGTCAACTGTGGGACACAACAAAGCACCGGCTTCACGCAAACCCAGGCATTAATTTGATGCCTACACCTTAAGGAATTTTAATTGCTACTATTAAATTAACCAACTAGTGGCTCTAGTTGTTTTATTTGAAATTGTCTAACAGTGTGTATTTCAATAATAAAACAACGGCCTTGCCGTGTATTGAATATCTGCTACCTTGACCTTGTATAATATATTGTGTATAGTGATAAGATTCACTTCAAACTGTCATCATTCCTTATGAATAACATCAATGCCCCCCATTCAATCAATGCTGACAGTTTAAATGAATTTCACTATATCAACACAATTGCTACATTCAAAATATAGTAGTACAATCTACTGCCACTTGATAGATATAGTTATAGAAGAGCACATGTAATGGAAAAATACTGGGTAAACGGTGAATGTATATAGTAATAGATTGAGAAAAGTGCGTAATACATAATGGCTACTATTATATACTTGATAGCTATAGGTATATTCAAGTATAGTTATAGAACAGCACATGTAATGGAAAAATACTGGGTGAACGGTGAATGTATATAGTAATACATAGAGATAGGTGAGTAATATATTTAACATGATGCCTATTATTAAACACTTGATAGCTATAAGTACATTTAAATATAGTTATACACCTGCACATATAATGGAGAACTACTGGGTGAACGGTGTGAATGTATATAGTAATACATTGAGACAAGTGAGATAGCTCATGTTTAAACATTTTCCTCCAAATTCCTTTGTCAATGAATTGGTCTATTGATGCAAAAATGGAGATTTCACACTCAACAATAAAGCTGATGTAAAAGGTGTAGGAAAATTCGTAAATGTGTGAAATTATACATCAAATTGAAGAAAATTTAATGCCTTATAAGCTCATAACCAGCATGGATTTTTCCCGTCGATTTTTAAAAATTTATAAGAGCAAAAATAGAAAAAACTTGGTGGCAAACGTGTTTTTCAAAAATGTCACACATTCAAGAGCGGATATCTCGAAAACTAGAGGAGATATAGAAAAAGTTGTAGAATGAATATTGTAGGAAATTATGTAAGCTTCAATTTGTTATATGACAGCCAAGTCCTTAGGATACATAGATTTTGAGTTTTATGCGAGAAACCAAAAAATGGTACCTTTAAACCACCCCCACCCCTTTAGCACAGGGGGTAGGGGTGGGGACTTTTGATATGTTTACCTCCTCACTACCCTAAACAGAACTGCGGGGTCAAAAATTGTCTTCCCAACTTTTCCCTCTTTAACCTTTCCTTGACTGGTCTAATAGTATCAGTTAGTTGAATCAGAGTTGTCTCTGGTAATACAAAACATGATGCCTACTATCAATACCTACTATTACTGTAATAGTACTTGATTGAAGGTATTGCTACTATTGATTTACACTTTGATAGATATATTAGGTATATTTTTTTGAGGCATAGGTATTCTGATAATTGATAGCTGTATGTACATACTGCGGGTGGAAAACTTTTGGATGAACTGAGAATAGCAAGATAGTAATTTCAACAATAAACTGTAGTACCTTTTCTGTATTCAACTGTGTGTTAAAGGTCCTCATATATGTAACGTTACGATTACGGCACTAAAAGCATGACTCTTCGAATATTATAAAGGAATATGAGTATAAAGACTGGAGATTTAGGTGAAATGGAGTACACCTTAATCTGAGATTGAAGTGAAGTAAAAATGAGATGGTAGTGGAGTGAAATGAAATTCATAATGTGAAACAAAATAGATT
This sequence comes from Nilaparvata lugens, assembly GCF_014356525.2. NCBI lineage: Eukaryota > Metazoa > Arthropoda > Insecta > Hemiptera > Delphacidae > Nilaparvata > Nilaparvata lugens. The sequence continues at coordinate 5,028 of NW_024094550.1, forward strand.
AGAATTAGAATTGAAATTGGAAGAAATATGTAAATCGAAACTAAAGATTAAGGAGAAATGAGATACACTTTGATCTGAGATGAAGGAGAAGTAAAATAAAATTCATAGTATGAATTACAAAAAAGATACTAGAAAATTACAAAAAAGATACTAGAAAATTACAAAAAAGATACTAGAAAATCACAAAAAAGATACTAGAAAATCACAAAAGATACTAGAATTGGAATTGGAAGAAGTATGAGAATCGGAACTAAAGATTAAGGTGAAATGGAATACACCTTGATCTGAAATTAAGGTGATGTAAATATGAGATGAAAGTGATATGAAATGAAATACATAGTGTGAAACGAAAGATACTAGAATTGGAATGAGGCTCAAGACAGAAAATTCACACAAAAATAATAACTAAATTTGAAGATTGCAGAATTCAAACGATCACTAAAGACAAAAATTAATAAAATATAGAGTAAAATATGATAGACTTGGAAAAATAGTGTCATGCAGATTGAAGAATGCTTTATGAAATTCTTAATAGAACAAAGACTGAAAACACCATTACCGTAGTGAAACTTTCTACTATTATTGAATGACGGTTGAATGTTAAATGCCTCAAGAACTATTCAAAGATTCGAAAGAGACGCCTTTGATCAACGGTTAATCACGTTTAAATTTAATAGACGTACTACGTGTGCAACTTTATGATGATTACGATAAACTTTGATTTATGGCCTACCTTGTATTCCCTGCTTAGTAGGGTCAAACGTTTTTCAAGAGAGATTGTCTCTTGAAAATTATTCCTTGCGCTAGGCTAAACAAAAATCACTATTTGTCTTGTTTGAAGAATGTTAACTACACTTGGTGATTGGAACTAGAGATTTCCGTGAAATTCAAATAATAATTTGAATATTACAAACAAATTAGATATATTGAGTGGAAACCGGAACTGAAAATTCTAGAGCAGATTTAAAAGATAATTTGAGACGGAAAATTTCACGCAAAATAGAAATTGAAACTGAAAGATTCTAGTGAGATACGAAAGATGATTTTCAATACAGAGTAATAAACACAAAAGGGAATTAAATTTATCACAGAATCTACGTTGTAAAACTCAAAATATAAAACGGAAAAATATGAGAATCAAAACTTGAGATACTAAAATTGAAATATGGCTCAAGAAAACAAAATTCTCACAGAAAAATATAACTGAAATTTGAGATTACAAGATTAAAAAGATGACTTGACACACACAAAAATACACATGAAAACGAAAACTGCAATTGAAGACTCTTTAAAAACTGAAAGAACTGTCTGACAAATAAATGAAAAGATTAGTAGTCTAGCCAGGACTATAGTCAATAGCATTGACTATACTAGAAACAGCATTCGTGTTACCCACTCCACTGAGAACTGTGAAGAACTGATATAATTATTGATGAGCCATTGTTTTCTATTATTCAATTCAGAAGCTATGCCTATGAATTCACAAACATTTCCCTCATAGCATTTTCTAATAGTCATTGTTTTGTTTTTCTGTTCAATTCTTGGGTGAGACGAAGGTGAAGAAGCTACTGCATTCTTGATTGATGGTAATTTATTGATAGAAGTGCATTCGTGTTACTGGCATTATTTTGTTTTTCTGTTCAATTCATGGGTGAGACAAACATGAAGCTACTGCATTTTGATTAACCGTTTCTTATTGAGAGATATGTATGAGTGTTACTGCATGTACGAGGCCGGATTCAACAATTTGGCGCCCCTAGGCTCAATATTCTCTCCGCCCCGGAGCCACGACTCTAGTTAATTACTACTCTCTTCAAACAAAGTTTAAAATCTATAACAGGCCTATCCTATTATATTATTATATTAAGCGAGCAATTTCTGTATATATTTGGTTATTTATATTTGGCTATTTATATTTATTTTATGTTTAACTGATCTCGAAAACGGCTCTAACATTTTTAACGAAATTTGGAACATAGTAAGTTTATGATATAAAAATTCGATTGCTCTATGTCCCATCCCTGGGAAAACTCGCTGAACGACATTAAAAGAAAAATTCATCCTTGGCTGAAACAGCTGAGACTTTCGTCGTCTGTGGATAGTAAAAAGTGAGCGAGTGATTCTGTGGAAAATCAAAATATCGAATCCCCGAAATTCATAAGCTGACGTATAGCCAGCTGTAAAATATAATAAACACGATCATTTTAAAGAATTGTGCTCTGATTATCAATAAATAAAAATAACGAGCAAAGCTGGGTCCTCGATATTTATGTTAATTGTTTGAACACCATATCATGATGCAACTTCATAATTTTTATTTAAATTTGATAAAAAAATATATATAGGACTAGGTTTGTTCACTTGTAGAATTTAAAAGAAAAATAATTCTAGCGGAGAAAGTCAGAACTTCTCTAGTTGCTCTCTTCTTATTGGTCGAGAGCTATGAAGGTAAAATGGCGAAATGGCGACTATTCACCGCTTTGGCCAATCAGACAGCTCCTTGGTTTTGGAGGCGTGGACTAAAATATTCAGCCAATTCTGTAAAAATTCCAAGTTATCACCCTGAGAAGTGTCAATAACGATAAGATTGCAATGAAAGGATTAGGCTATTTATTGTTTTATTTCAAGGATGACTTAACTGGAGAAGTTTGAAATTTGATTTACAGGTCCAGCTGTAGCCTAAGACTTGCTCTCAATATAAGGACAAATTTTATTTTTCAAGTACAGTAAATACATAGGATGAAACCAATCAGCCTCATCTTATTAAATTGCTTAAAAATAATACAATATTATATTATACTCACATTCCTCTATAGGGCGACTTAAAGTATAGAAACACAGTAAAAAAACATCAAGTAAACTTATTTCAAAATTTTATAAAATTCATATAAAAAAAATTAAAAACGGATATTTCGATGTTTTATATTTTATTTCTATTCTTGATAGGTCTAATCAAGTACTGTACCCTTTTTATTTTATGAAAGGTGATTGTGATTTGATAAAATTAAAAGGTTGCTTGATAACTGTTATTGTGCTCAAATTATGTTACATAATATATCATGCTATATATTATGTGAAAATAGAACAGTAAATTTACATTTGATACAAAATCAGTTTTGAATTTGAAAATATAGATCCTACAAGATTGAAACAAATCATTATTAACTTCAAATTCAAAAGGCTGAGTTACGTTTTATGTACGTTTTATTCATTAGTTTGTCTATTTGTTGATATTTGTCCATTTTATTACTGAACTGGGCCTGAAAAAAAGCATAACATAAGCATATATATCAGGCCGAATTCAAGCTTTATCTTATCTTGTCAACCATCCTACATAATAATTTACATAATTATTATTATTATTATTAAACGAAAATCCCAGTTAAATGCTGTAATTCACTCCGAAGACAATATTTGCAGTATCAGAAGTTTTCGGGGTGAATACAGCATTTAATTTGGATTTTTGTTTAATAATAATATTATTCATTCTATATAATTATGTAAAATTATCATCTTTGAAACACTGTATCCAAGCTTTAAGCCACTCAAACCTTATACAGAATTTATTCATTATATTATCATTCAAACCTTATTATTCATTATTTCAATAATAGGTAGCCTAGTTAAATATTTATATTCCATTTCACTTTACTCTATAGTAATAATATTAATATAACAACTGATGTATTGAAAATTCGACATAAGTTTCAAGATAAATCTAATATATCGGTTCCAAAGACTCAAGTTTGAAATGAAGTTTCAAGTTTTGCAGTGACTTATCACTGACCTACCTTCTTGCAGAAAGTCGTGCTGAAGTCCCTTAGTCGGCCGTAGCAGCCATGTTAAGTCCCGTTGCTTTCTAAGTTAAATTCCAAGTCCCCAAGTTTTGAACAATATCTACTAAGTCAAGTATCTTCAAGTCTCTAATTCCCACAGGTTCTAAACAATCTGTTATAAGTTTAGTTGATATATAATTCCCAAATTCCAAAATAAACCAACGATATATTATACTAAGTCAAGTATCTTCAAGTTTTCAATTCCCACAGGTTCTAAACAATCTGTTATAAGTTTAGTTGATATATAATTCCCATATTCCAAATAAACCAACAATATATTATAACAAGTCAAGTATCTTCAAGTTCCCACAGGCTCTAAACAATCTGTTATAAGTTTTTTTTGATAACTCCCAACTTCCAAGAAGGTTTTTCTAGGAAGTTATTTCTAAGTCCCGTTGATCTAAGTTCTATAGGTTTCTAAGTTCTAAGCGAATTATTCTAAGTGGAAAGTTGCAGATCTCTCTCAGATTAATCCGGTGTTGTCGGCTCTCCAAGCAGAACTGAACTGAACCGCGACTAAGCGATGTCCTATCAACAAGTGGTACCTAGCGATTTTTTTCAAGTTTGTTCGTTACTTTTCTTGTTC
>NW_024094551.1:0-10186 GCF_014356525.2 Nilaparvata lugens
GTTAGTTCCCTAGCAAAGCACGGGTTACCTGCTGTGGGGAATATTTTTTTTTTATTTGACCACTCTACAGTAAGATTGTACACAATAATAATAATGTGGGTCTGTTTTTGCAGTTGCTTGGTATGATTGTAAGACACAGAAGAAGACGCATTTAGATGTTTTTGGATCTTGAATCTTGATGCTCACAGAAAGCAAGTCAACCAGACAGGTGAGTCACACACATAAGTTATACTTTTACTCGAGTAGGCCTATACTTACTTAGTTACTTACAATAATAGTTGCTACAATACTCTTTTCTGGCTATCAAGTTTGTCAGTGGCTCAATTCAGGGCAGTATTCCACCACCATTCAATTCAATACTAGCAGATAACCCGTGCACCGCAATGGGCTAATTAAAAATTTAACAGACTTAAAACTTGACCTACCTTAATCTTGGAGATTAAGCTAATAGGCTAATATTCTTTATATTAAAGAATTAATAAACCATCCACGGTGATAATTATAATCTATATGCAATTGTCAAGTTAATCAGTCCAGTAGTGAGGCGTGATGCTTGATACTTATGATACTTGTAGATATCCCACTAGTAGCGCGACAGCGCCGTGGTCGTCCCTGCGGAACACACCGTCATCATAGAATGATGCAGGCTATAGTAAGGTTTGTTGTAAGTGTCTCTTCTGGGGTCCTTGAAGGTGCCTATGCTTTTGATATTTTTAATTCTTCTTCTGGGAGATGGTTTAATCCTGCTGATCTGGTTGTAAATCTGGGCCCCTCTTGCGCCAGTCCAGTTCTCACTGTCAGTATATGGGTGTCATTATGTCGTCTGTGTTGTATCCATGTATATGTTGGTCCGTTGGAAATAATCCGGTCTTCTTTCAACCATCAGAGCTGATTCAAAGACAAGGGAGTGTTAGTATTCCAGTCTCAATAAACAAAGGTTTGCAATGGCAGGTTTTTCATTGTTATAATTCTAACAAATTTTCTGTAGGAGAAGAAGCATGATTTTTTCAGTATGCATTGTGATGATCTATGAATTTCTATTATGCATTATTCATTATCTCATTTCTATTTCATATGATGCGTCTGATAATTGGTGAACTGTGATTCCATTCATCTGTGAATTTCTTATTTTAATTTTCTTAATTTATCTATGCTCTATTACAGGCTCTGAAAATTGATGAAATGGAACAAATTATTTGGACAAGACACTAGAAAATTCTACTCGGTCGGTTTTGAAATCATACCTCAAGAAACTGCGAGATCTCTTCACTGTTTTTATGCTGCAGGCTTCTTACTTTTAGATATCTGAATATATTAGATCTAATATGCGATCTACATGAGCACTTTACTAGAGAGTGTATTCAAGTTGATACCGGTCAGGCTTTTATTCGGTTGAGATGTTACCTGGTGAATTCCATTATAATTGTTTAATGCCAGACATTATAGTAATCATCGGTTAAAACTGACATGATAAATGACGGTAGGTACCACATATACTGACTGTGTAGAAACTTATACTCCCTATGTAATAATTACCTTGACTTTTTAGCCTATAGGTGTATTATTTGTGTGTACTAGTTTCTGTGTTTGTATCAACTATTCATATGAACTCCTCGTACAGTCCGGTCTGTAGCTTTTTGCTTATCGGTGGAGGGCCACGAGACTTCATACACCCTTTTCAAACATCCAACATTTTTGAAAATGTATCTTTTCATAAGCACAGATATCTTTTCAAAAGCAACTTGTTGCATCCGAAAAGATATACAAGGAGCATTCGGAGTTACGTCCTTTTAGCACAACCCAGCCTATCAGCTGACATTCGTTCAACAAGCTCTTTCCATTGTTGGTGATACGTTGCAGCTCTCTCATTCATGAAGATCTCTGTGTGTGAGGGAGCTTCCTCCATCTAGGGATTACGGTCCTAAGCCTGATGTTTTTGCAACGCCGTAATTATCTCCTTGCCTATATGCCGTTTCAAAGCTATGGGATGCGTACTGACAACATATATGATATACTAAACCCTAAATTCCGTCCTGCATATATAGTATATAGATAAACGTGACGTTGGTTAATGTGGTAATTTGTTGTTTGCAGGTTTGTTGAGGCGAACGACATCCACAACACTGGCTAGCGGGGTTCGGGCGCCACCCGACCGTGCAGTGGTGCACTGCGAGATCCACCACGGACAGACGGGTGGCTTGTACGGGCTCGGCCAGTTCATCGACAACCGCATCCATTCCCACAGCAACCCCACCGCAACGAGATCTACACGGCCATCAGGGTGGCGTCTTCATCTTGGGCGAAGGCCGCGGCTTGATCGAGCATAACATATCTATGGTGATGAATTGCAAACATCACTATGTTATGCCTAGTCCTCAGGTCGCTGGCCCGCGTTGGTCTTGCCATCTACACTGCAATGTGCCAGTGCCCAATCAAGGCCAGCGTCAACAATACATACCAATGGAAACTCGGCTAAATCGTGACGTCAAAATCCGCCATCTTGAAAGAAAGCCAATCTAGCCAGTGCCGCCCAGAGTGGCAATGATTTGCCAGTCTTCTGTCCTATTACATCAGCTGTTCCAAATTTGTCGCTTGACAAATGTAGCTTGTATCAGAATTTATAAGAGTTTTTCAATCACTTGATAAAATCAAAATTATTCATTATATCACAAATATTTATGCGATAATTTATTAGATACTCATTTACACAGAAAAATCAGCAAAACAACCGACAAAACAGGCCATTGTTGACTATTGTGGATGGGTGGTTGGCCTTCATGGCCTACGTGGGGGGCTGGCCTCCGCTCAGAAAAATTGGAGCGATGCCCAATGAAGGCCAGCGCTGGCAAACTACCCATCGACAACTGGCGTGGTCCTCATTGGGCCAACATGTGGCTGCGGCATAAGGACCCTTTTACTGCCTTGGCGGCTCCACCGTTTATTACCGCGTGTCAGCGCGTTCCACTGACTGCTACAAGTCACCACCAGTTTCTAGTGGTCGGTGATATCTGTATTCGCCTCACTTGTTTGTGCTGTCCACGTTGGCAGCAGATGATGTCGAATCGATGACATGAATCATTTTGTATGGATAGCACTAGTTGACTAGAAACTCGACTGCACTCGATCTAGACTGCTGCTTTTGATTTTTTTAGCCCGGCTCACCCTAACCTAGCTCTGCAGTGCAGGCTGGTTGCTTGGCTGAATCGGACTAGGCGCTGAGACAGCAAATAATAGCAGTGTTGGTGGAATGCGAGCGGCCGCAGTAACATTTCCACCCAGCAATGGTCGGCGTAGTTCCGCCTAGCGACAGACGAAAGATCAATCCAGTCGGTTATTTGATCCCTCCAGCCAGGCTCAGCCAGGCAGCCGAGACAATAGAACAATGGAGTGGACTGTCTTATTCGCGTTCATAAGCAGTTTTCTTTCTCACGATTATTTTGATTTTTGTGTGTCAATAATAACTCCAGTCACCAGTAAAAAGTTTCCAGAAACGTGTGGTACTACCATATAATGACTTTTCATGATGATTTTTAATTATTTAAAAACATTGTTGACATTCTGAGCTCAGGCTAACTTGGGGTCGCTGAGACGAATCTGCAATCAGAATTTCTTTATCACGAAAAATAACGAAAAACCCCAGCTGTTGATCTTCCGGCAACCGTTTAACAGTCAACCAGCAATGCGGCCGAAACACTTCCAAGCCAGACACCCATCTCAAATGACCAACGCCAAGCTGTAAGAAACCCTCCTGCACTGCGGCGCTAGGTTAGGGTTGAAGGTTGGGGGCGATACGATAGCCTTGGTGACGCAGCAGCTAGATTTTGAGAGTTGATAGTGACGTCGTTCGGCCCCTCGAAATGAACTCCTAGTACTTACTTACTTACTCCGTGGTGCTACAGCCCGTTTTAGGGCCTTGACCTCCTCTATGATGCCTCTCCTTCCTCTCTGTCGCCAGTTCTTCTTCTCCAACCTCGGACACCCAGCCTCCTCAAATCTTGTTCCACATCTTCTAGCCAGCGTTTTCGTGGGCGTCCTCGTAGTCTCCTTCCTCCTGGATTTTCTCTGAAGACCTTCTTTACTGCTCTTGAGTCACTCATCCTTTCTACGTGACCTAACCAACTCAGTCGCCTGTATTTATTTCGTAACAATTTCTGTTTTTTGGTATAGGTCACGTAACTCTTGATTGTCCTTATTCTCCACTCCCCATTGTTACAGACTGGTCCGTAATCTTTCTCAATACTTTCCGTTCCCATTACTCAAGAAATCTTCATCTTTCTTTGTGAGAACCCAGGACTCTGCGCCATACAACACAACTGGTTTTAGTATTGTTTCATAAATTGAATTTTCAACTTCTTCGTTAACACTTTGGATCTAAGGAATAGGCTAGGGCAAAATAGCACTTATTACCTGCAGCTATCTTTGCTCTTATATCGACTTGGACGTTGTTGTCATCAGTGATTACAGAGCCAAGGTATTTAAATCTGCTATCTTTCCAAAAACAAAGTTCTCTATATTTATTTCTGTGTCACCTGCTTGTCGTGTTCTGCTGCTGGCCATATATTTCGTTTTGCCGTCATTTATTAAGTCCTATTTGTTCTGATTTTCATTGAGCTGAGTAAATGCAGTCTCCAAACTTTGTCTATTTCGTGCTATCAAAACTATATCATCAGCGTATGCCATGCATTGGATCATCCTATTCATAATCGTTTCCCTTGGTTAATGGTGATCCCTCTAATACATTTTCTAGACTTATATTGAAAAGCATGGCTGAAAGTACATCTCCTTGCCTGAGCCCTGTGTTTGCTAAGAAGTCATTGACAGTATTCCTTCAACTTTAGCTTTATACCTGGTGTTGTGCTGAGTCTTTTAGTGAGACGTACATTTCAGTGGGATTCCGAATTCTATCATGATTTCAATAGTTTATTCCTTTGGACACTATCAAAAGCTTGCTGATAATCAATATACAGTTGGTGAGATTTACATTATATTCGTAACACTTTTCCATGATGGTACATATCGTGGAAAACATGATCTGTACAGCCTGTCTTCCTGAACCGCATTGGTATCACCGAGTATTTCATCAAGTGTAAGCTTCAATCTGAAAGAATTATTTTGCAAGGATCTTGTATGTTATGCTCAGCAGTGCAATGCCTCTGTAGTTGGCACAATCAGTTCTACTACCTTTCTTGTGAATGGGACAATATGCAGTATTCCATTCTTCGGCTGTGTTTCTTATCCCATACTTGCACAAGTAGATTAGCAGCCGTTCAAATAAAGTGGAATTACCCGCTTTGAGCATTTCAGCTGTTATCAAATCCTCCCCTGAGCTCTGCTATTCTTGAGAGATCTGATAGCTTCCTCCAGCTCGCCATCATTGGATTTTCAATATCTGGTTCTGGCTCTATAAAATTGATCGCCTCTAATCCTTGTAATGGGGTATTTAAATTTGTATATATTGGGGTTATATTATGTATGGTATTGTGATGGTATTATAAGGTTGTGAGAACAACCTAGACATTATGGTAACAATTATAATAGGGGAATCGCTTGGCTTGCGAGAGGTTAATTGATCTAACTCTATAACTCATGAGAAAGGAACTATATTTTAAATAATAAACAAACAGTTATATTTTGGGAGAACTAGTAATCGATTTAATCAAATTGTAACTCAAAATGAAACTGGAAACTTAAATAAAATAATATTGAGAAAACTTTTTAAACAAACAAGAGAATAATTACAGGATTTGCCTTCAATAAAAAGATATATATATATAATAATAATTGATAATATTAGCTCCGAACTCACTGAACCAGAAAATGGTGTCTCGGAAAAGAAGGGTAGAGCCGGGCCCGATTATCTGCAGTAGATAGCTCCAGGTCCCGTCCTCGTAACCGACTGGTTGAGCCTCTCATTTTTTTCATAATTTTACTTGTCATGAATTTTCACCGTCGTCACAATTTATCTATTCATTGTGAAAATTCATGACAAATAATAAAAATTATGTAGTTCTATTACATCCCCGGGTCCCCCTAAACTTCGGCCCGAAGTTATCGAAAAAACGGCATCTCTCTAAGTTAATTTTTACACATTTCATAATATTTCAAAAATTAAAGTCAAAATTACCGCAAGCTAAAATTATTATTATTATTCACAATATTATTCTAATTGGATATTTATATGTAACATAACTTTCAATGAATACCTTAAATCTATGTGAGTGCCATTCATAAGCTAAATGCAAGTGATATAAATTACATTATAGTGAACTAATTCATAAAAAATCAAACTTAGCCTAACACATCAATCAACTTCAAATCAACAATTCAATACATTCATATCTGAATAAGAATTGAATGGAAAAAATTCAATTATATTGAGAATCAAATTAAACATCAAGTCCGAATAGTATTCGAGTAAGCAAAATAATATTGTGGACCTTGAAAATAAGAATATAATTAATTGAAATAGTTTATCTTCTAATCTGGGAAATATTTGAATCGATAGCATAAAAGAGTAAATGGATACAATAATAGTGAATACGTAATTATTATTTGCATAGTTTCCTATATCCTAACCCATTATTTTAATGATTTCATTACATACTACTTTACTAAAACACAATATATTCTTAAAGTTCCTGTGGTAGTCCACAATTGGAGTACGTTCGGGACTCTCAGTGATTTGCTTTTCTTCTTAATATAATTTTTGAAGACATAAATACAAGAATATAACAGTTATCATGTTTGCCAGACAATAATAATATAAAGATCAGTTTATTGTTCACCCCTAACAAATCAAAGTTATTTGGCATTTCAACATGATGGAAAATGTCTTCTGAGAATGAGGTGTGCTCTTCAATTTTGAAAAATTCAAGTGCCAATTTTCATTTAAATTTCCGAAGGTTAAGTACTGAGGCAGAGTCTCATGTTTAAAAATTGGGATGCTCAATTTAGATAAATTTGTCCACATGTGAGGAATTAAGTTATTAATAGCTGGAGAAGGATGGGAACGGGAGTCGCAAGGATAAAGAGTGCTTATCAGTACGTCGCCGTTGTCGTCTTGAAGTTCGCAGTTGCAAGGGATGTGGAGTGATAGGGTTCCTGGACTTTGCTTGGGACCTCAGTTGTTGAGTTTTTACAGCGAATTGTCGTCTTTTTGCCGGTGTTGTGGAATAGAAGGTGTCTTCTCGTAGGCGAGTGATTAGGGTTTGATTGTCAGTTGCTTTACATCAAATTTGCAGACTTCTCGTAGCTCCGATACGTCTGCTTCTGATGTTAGAAGGTGGAGACAAGTGGCTTGGGTGGCGGAGTTCGACATCTTTTTCCTCGGAATCAAGCAGAGGCCTTTCTCCTTGAACTGGCAATCGTCTTCTTCGTCATCTGACAGGATTTGCAGTTTATTTTCTTCTCTAAGTATCAGGTGATGTTGGGAGGTCAAACGGCAGGTATGACCATTCCAATGAAGCGGGATAGATTGCAGGTGGAATAATGAAATAGTTGAATTTTTCTTCTTTATTGGTTTTTGAGGGTAACCAATAGTTTCGTTGTCGGATTTTCTGCAGATGTTAGTTTCAAGTTTCGAATTTATCGTTGTCTTTTGTTGATATGGTGAAGTTTTCTCTTGTTTATTTTCTTTTCGAGTTCTTGAAGTCGATTGTTTAGGTCTTCTTTTGAAATGACGTGATGAGAAAGTTGTTGATTGTAGCATCTCATGTCGATTTCATTGTATTGTTAGATAGAGTTCATCATATACAGAAATAGTAGTCCTCAGTTGTGTTTTCAGTACATCGGTTGTAGTATTCCCTTTCTGAAACTTATTCTGTTGGTGAATGATTCTTGCCAAAGAATAAGGTCATGCTTCATGTTGTTCAATACTTTCTTCACGTTCTCTGCCATGCCGTTCATCTTGCGTGTGTTGTCTATCAATTCGACATGTTCAGCGTGAACGAAGTCTTGAAGATTACTGAGATGAGAAGTGATGTCGGTTTCGGTTTTCACGTATGCGCCCAATTCTTCGTCAGTAGCTACTCCGCAACACCAGTTTAGGACCGCCCCGATCGTATCGATAGAGCGTTCGCGGCGTGGTAGTCGATTTTCGCTCTCAGCTGGAGTGTTGTCGTCATCGCTGCCAATGTAAATGCCGTCTTGTAGTTGTAGAAGTGCAGCTCCGTTCGATGAATCTGATCAAATACTGCACACTCCGATGGGAAAGGGAAAGGACATGAGTCAATTTTTAAAGGAGTACTCAGAAGGTTCCTCATACAAATAAAGGATTTGACCTAGGAATACTGAATGTTATTGGAACTGTGGACTCGTAAAATACTACATTGTGAATTTCTTTAAATAGAGCTCCGTGAAAAAGAGAAATTTCTTGAGACAATACCGTACAACATATTTCTACAAATGCTAGGAACAAAGATTATGGTATTCATTTTAAAAATATTATATCAGTTAGAACTCTATATTAATCTATCAATGAACAGTTCGTATAAGATATCAATTTTATAAACAATAATTACTAGTAAAATCCCCAAAACCCTACAAATAGATTATTAAATGGTCAAATTAATAGCTATTTCTTATATTCCAATCGTAATCACCTACTGGAATTGATTATTTCATTAACATCATACAGATAATACTGTTATTAAAATATGTTTTCACATAAATAATCTATAAATAAATAAATTTTATATCAAGAATCATCCGTTTCTGAAAAAGAGAAACATTTTATTACATGAGTCAAGAAAATAATATTCAAACATAAATCGTATTTGATGATTTCAAATAGCATTCATTCATAAACAAAAACGTGAGAACAATTCACATCTTTTAATAATGAATCATCGTTAGAATGTCTAGTAAAATTGTCTATCAGAGCTCAATTATATTTCATTGTTTCATCGAAGTAGAAATCCAATCAATTAATTGATTGATTGAAAACTGCATACTATTGTGATTTGAGAATCATCTCGATATCTAGTCGTGAGAAAATGGATTTGATCGCTTCACAATCAATACTGATCTCGCAAACAAAATTCTCTAAAAATTCAGTTGTAAGCATGATATTGTTTTTCAATGATTTTGAAAATAAATAAATTACATGAATGTTTCATCTCGATTTCTTCTCATCAATTGTCTTTTAAATTAATGAAAGGCAAAGATTTAGGATGAGTGAGGTATAATTGCTAGCATAAAGAAAAGTGCTGGAATAAAGAATACAGTTAGACAATAAAACAATAACACTTAATTGATGGGATCTCGTATGAAATATTTTTTCAATTTATCTACATGAAAAGCTACATTTTTATAAGTACCTCATAGCGGAAAAAATATCATAGACTTCATCTGTTACTTTCTTACTACTTCATATGGCCTGAATATTTTTGACTAATTTCCTAGACTGTCCTTGTCTTACATCAGGATCGTGACCATAACTAAATCTCCTGGTTCAAAAATGCAATCTGTTCTATTCCTATCGTAATAGTATTTCTGTTTTTTCTTGTGCATCTGATAAGATTGATAGTATCTGTTCTCGCACTTCTTTAAGATTTGCTAATCTCGCGTCTAAATGATAAGTGACGTCGTCATTTTCGGGAAAGATTTTCACATCTAAAGGAGTAGTGGCTTCAAAACCGTGCAATAGAAAAAAGGTGTATATTTCAAAGAGCATTGTTTCGAAGTATTGTATGCGAATAAAACTTTCGGCAGCATTTGTACCCACAATTTCCTATTATCGGCTACGTAAGCTGTTAGCATCTCTTGAATTGTTCGGTTGGCTCTTTCGGCCAGACCTTGACTTTGGTGGTGACTTGATGATCCTAATATGTTTTGATTCCAAGCTCAACCATAAGGTCATCGACTTTTTTATTTACAAAATGTGTACCTCTATCGGATCGAATTTCTTTTGAACGCCAATCGTATATTAATTTTCCATAAGCATTTAGTGGTATTATTTGCGTCGGCGTGTTTACAAGGTTCAGCTAAAATATATCGGTCGTTAAGTCAACAATCGTTAGAATGTATGAATAGCCCATTGAGCTCTCTAACGGACCGATGTAGTCCATCATGATACTTGAGAAAGGCTTACTATCACACTTGATGGGTGATAAGAAACCTTGAGGCTTCGTATAGGGTTTTTCTCTCTTGGCAATTTTTACATGATCTTACATAATTCGCAATGTTT
>NW_024094552.1:0-6692 GCF_014356525.2 Nilaparvata lugens
TTGAGAACTGTGATGGCTTAAAACGTCAATTTCTGCTGAGAGTAGCTCCTCATAGACCTCTACTGTTGTGCAGGTTTCCACGTTCTGAGCACCTCTAGTTCAGGAGTTATATTGATTTTTTGATTCACAATATAGTACATGGTACATACTATGAGTGGGAATTACTTGAGAACTGTGATGGCTCAAAACGTTAAATCTTTGCTGAGAGTAGCTCATCATAGACCTTTTCCTTTGATCACGTTTCCACAATTTGAGCACTTCTAATAAAGGAGTTATTATTGATTTTTTGATTAACCATATAGTACATAGGACATACTATGAGTAGGAATTACTTGGAAACTGTGATGGCTCGGTACGTCAATTTCTGCTGAGAGTAGCTCCTCATAGACCTCTACTTTTGTGCAGGTTCCACGTTTTGAGCACCTCTAGTTCAGGAGTTAGAATTGATTTTTTGATTTATCATATAGTACATGGGACATATATGAGTGGGAATTACTTGAGAACTGTGATGATTCAAAACGTCAATTTCTGCTGAGAGTAGAACCTCAAAGACCTCCACTGTTGTGCAGGTTTCCACGTTTTGAGCAGCTCTAGTTCAGGAGTTATAATTGATTTTTTGATTTATCATATAGTACATGGGACATACTATGAGTGGGAATTACTTGAGAACTGTGATGGCTCAAAACGTCAATTCCTGCTGAGAGAAGCTCCTCATAGACCCTACTTTTGTGCAGGTTCCACGTTTTGAGCACCTCTGGTTCAGGAGTTATAATTGATTTTTTGATCTACCATATGGTACATGGGACATACTATGAGTAGGAATTACTTGAGAACTGTGATGTCTCAAAACGTCAATTTCTGCTGAGAGTAGCTCCCCATAGACTTCTACTTTTGTGCGATTTTCTTACGTTTTGAGCACCTCTGGTTCAGGGGTTATTATTGATTTTTCGATCTATCATATAGTAAGTGGTACATACTATGAGTGGGAATTACTTGAGAACTGTGATGGCTCAAAACGTCAATTCTTGCTTAGAGTAGCTTCTCATAGACCTCTACTCTTGTGCAGGTTTCCACGTTTTGAACACCTCTGGTTTAGGATTTATAATTGATTTTTTCATTTACCATATAGTACATGGTACATACTATGAGTGGGAATTACTTGAGAACTGTGATGGCTCAAAACGTCAATCTCTGCTGAGAGTAGCTCCTCATAGACCTCTACTTTTGTGCAGGTTTCCACAATTTGAGCACTTCTAATAAAGGAGTTATTATTGATTTTTTGATTTACCATATAGTACATGGGACATACTATGAGTGGGAATTACTTGAGAACTGTGATGACTCAAAACGTCAATTTCTGCTGAGAGTAGCTACTCATGGACCTCTACTCTTGTGCAGGTTTCCACGTTTTGAGCACTTCTAGTTCAGGAGTTATTGATGATTTTTTGATTCACCATATAGTACATGGGACATACTATGAGTAGGAATTACTTGAGAACTGTGATGCTCAAAACGTCAATTTCTGCTGAGAGTAGCTTCTCATAGACCTCTACTTTTGTGCGATTTTTTTACGTTTTGAGCACCTCTGGTTCAGGAGTTATAATTGATTTTTTGATCTATCATATAGTAAGTGGTACATACTATGAGTGGGAATTACTTGAAAATTGTGATGGCTCAAAACGTCAATTCTTGCTAAGAGTAGCTTCTCATAGACCTCTACTCTTGTGCAGGTTTCCACGTTTTGAACACCTCTGGTTTAGGAGTTATAATTGATTTTTTGATTTACCATATAGTACATGGTACATACTATGAGTGGGAATTACTGGAGAACTGTGATGGCTCAAAACGTAAATTCCTGCTGAGAGTAGCTTCTGATAGACCTCTACTCTTGTGCAGTGTTCCACGTTTTGAGCACCTCTAGTTCAGGAGTTATAATTGATTTTTCTAATTTACAATATAGTACATGGGACATACTATGAGTGGGGATTACTTGAGAACTGTGATGGATAAAAAAGTCAATTTCTGCTAAGAGTAGCCTCTTATAGACCTCCACTTTTTTGCAGGTTTCCACGTTTTGAGCACCTCCAGTTCAGGAATTATAATTGATTTTTTGATTTACCATATAGTACATGGGAGATAATATGAGTGGCAATTACTTGAGAACTGTGATGGCTCAAAACGTCAATTTATACTGAGAGAAGCTCCTCATAGACCTTTAATCTTGTTCAAGTTTCCACGTTTTGAGCACCTCTAGTTCAGGAGTTATTATTGATTTTTTGATTTACCATATAGTACATGGGACATACTATGAGTGGGAATTACTTGAGAACTGTGATGGCTCAAAACGTCAATTTCTGCTGAGAGTAGCTCCTCATGGACCTCTACTTTTGTGCAGGTTTCCATATTTTGAGCACCTCTAGTTCAGGAGTTATTATTGATTTTTTGATATTACTTGAGAATTGTGATGGCTCAAAACGTCAATTCTTGCTAAGAGTAGCTTCTCATAGACCTCTACTCTTGTGCAGGTTTCCACGTTTTGAACACCTCTGGTTTAGGAGTTATAATTGATTTTTTGATTTACCATATAGTACATGGTACATACTATGAGTGGGAATTACTTGAGAACTGTGATGGCTCAAAACGTCAATCTCTGCTGAGAGTAGCTTCTTATAGACCTCTACTCTTGTGCAGGTTTCCACGTTTTGAGCACCTCTAGTTCGGGAGTGATAATTGATTTTTTGATTCACCATATAGTACATGGGACATACTATGAGTGGGAATTACTTGAGAACTGTGATGGCTCAAAACGTCAATTTCTGCTGAGAGTAGCTCCTCATAGACCTCTACTCTTGTGCAGGGTTCCACGTTCTGAGCACCTCTGGTTCAGGATTTATAATTGATTTTTTGATCTACCTTATAGTAAGTGGTACATACTATGAGTGGGAATTACTTGAAAATTGTGATGGCTCAAAACGTCAATTCTGCTGAGAGTAGCTTCTCATAGACCTCTACTCTTGTGCAGGTTTCCACGTTTTGAGCACCTCTGGTTCAGGAGTTATAATTGATTTTTTGATTTACCATATAGTACATGGTACATACTATGAGTGGGAATTACTTGAGAACTGTGATGGCTCAAAACGTCAATCTCTGCTGAGAGTAGCTTCTTATAGACCTCTACTCTTGTGCAGGTTTCCACGTTTTGAGCACCTCTAGTTCGGGAGTGATAATTGATTTTTTGATCTACCATATAGTACATGGTACATACTATGAGTGGGAATTACTGGAGAACTGTGATGGCTCAAAACGTCAATTCCTGCTGAGAGTAGCTTCTGATAGACCTCTACTCTTGTGCAGTTTTCCACGTTTTGAGCACCTCTAGTTCAGGAGTTATAATTGATTTTTTGATTTACCATATAGTACATGGGACATACTATGAGTGGGAATTACTTGAGAACTGTGATGGCTCAAAACGTCAATTTCTGCTGAGAGTAGCTCCTCATGGACTTCTACTTTTGTGCAGGTTTCGACTTTTTGAGCACCTCTAGTTCAGGAGTTAGAAATGATTTTATGATTTACCATATGGTACATGGGACATACTATGAGTGGGAATTACTTGAGAACTGTGATGACTCAAAACGTCAATTTCTGCTGAGAGTAGATCCTTATAGACCTCTACTGTTGTGCAGGTTTCCACGTTTTGAGCACCTCTAGTTCAGGAGTTATAATTGATTTTTTAATTTATCATATAGTACATGGGACATACTATGAGTGGGAATTACTTGAGAACTGTGATGGCTCATAACGTCAATTCCTGCTGAGAGTAGCTCCTTATAGACCTCTACTTTTGTGCAGGGTTCCACGTTTTGAGCACCTCTGGTTCAGGAGTTATAATTGATTTTTTGATCTACCATATGGTACATGGGACATACTATGAGTGGGAATTACTTGAGAACTGTGATGGCTCAAAACGTCAATCTCTGCTGAGAGTAGCTCATCATAGACCTCTACTTTTGTGCAGGTTTCCACAATTTGAGCACTTCTAATTAAGGAGTTATTATTTATTTTTTGATTTACCATATAGTACATGGGACATACTATGAGTGGGAATTACTTGAAAACTGTGATGGCTCAAAACGTCAATTTCTGCTGAGAGTAGCTTCTTATAGACCTCCACTCTTGTGCAGGTTCCACGTTTTGAGCACCTCTAGTTCGAGAGTGATAATTGATTTTTTGATCTATCATAGTACATGGTACATACTATGAGTGGGAATTACTCGAGAACTGTGATGGCTCAAAACGTCAATTTTGCTGAGAGTAGCTTCTCATAGACCTTCTACTCTTGTGCAGGTTCCACGTTTTGAGCACCTCTGTTCAGGAGTTATAATTGATTTTTTGATTCATCATATAGTATGGGTCATATCATGAGTGGGAATTACTTGAGAACTATGATGGCTCAAAACGTCAATTTCTGCTGAGAGTAGCTCCTCATAGACCTCTACTCTTGTGCAGGTTATCACGTTTTGAGCACCTCTGGTTCGGGAGTTATAATAGATTTTTTTATTCACCATATAGTACATTGGAGATACTATGAGTGGGAATTACTTGAGAACTGTGATGGCTCAAAACGTCAATTCCTGCTGAGAATAGCTTCTCATTGACCTCTACTTTCGTGCATGTTTCCACGTTTTGAGCTACTCCAGTTCAGGAGTTATAATTGATTTTTTGATTTACATAATACATTGTACATACTATGAGTGGGAATTACTTGAGAACTCTGATGGCTCAAAAAGTCAATCTCTGCTGAGAGTAGCTCATCATAGACGTCTACTTTTGTGCAGGTTTCCACAATTTGAGCACTTCTAATAAAGGAGTTATTATTGATTTTTTGATTTACCATATAGTACATGGGATATACTAGAGTGGGAATTACTTGAGAACTGTGATGACTCAAAACTTCAATTTCTGCTGAGAGTAGCTACTCATGGACCTCTACTCTTGTGCAGGTTTCCACGTTTTGAGCACTTCTAGTTCAGGAGTTATTGATGATTTTTTGATTCACTATATAGTTCATGGGACATACTATGAGTAGGAATTACTTGAGAACTGTGATGGCTCAAAACGTCAATTTCTGCTGAGAGTAGCATCTCATAGACCTCTACTTTTGTGCGATTTTTTTACGTTTTGAGCACCTCTGGTTCAGGGGTTATAATTGATTCTTCGATCTATCATATAGTAAGTGGTACATACTATGAGTTGGAATTACTTGAGTACTGTGATGGCTCAGAACGTCAATTCTTGCTGAGGGTAGCTTCTCATAGACCTCTACTCTTGTGCAGGTTTCCACGTTTTGAACACCTCTGGTTTAGGAGTTAGAATTGATTTTTTGATTTACCATATAGTACATGATACATACTATGAGTGGGAATTACTTGAGAACTGTGATGACTCAAAACGTCAATCTCTGCTGAGAGTAGCTTCTTATAGACCTCTTTTCTTGGGCAGGTTTCCACGTTTTGAACACCACTAGTTCGGGAGTGATAATTGATTTTTTGATCAACCATATAGTACATGGTACATACTATGAGTGGGAATTACATGAGAACTGTGATGTCTCAAAACGTCAATTTCTGCTAAGAGTAGCTCCTCATAGACCTCTACTTTTGTGCAGGTTTTCACGTATTGAGAAAACTCTGGTTCAGGAGTTTTAATTGATTTTTTGATTCACCATATAGTACATGGAACATTTAATGAGAAGAATTACTTGAGAACTGTGATGGCTCAAAACGTCAATTTCTGCTGAGAGTAGCTCCTCATAAACCTCTACTTTTGTGCAGGTTTCGACTTTTTGAGCAACTCTAGTTCAGGAGTTGGAAATGATTTTATGATTTACCATATGGTACATGGGACATACTATGAGTGGGAATTACTTGAGAACTGTGATGACTCAAAACGTCAATTTCTGCTGAGAGTAGCTTCTCATGGACCTCTACTCTTGTGCAGGTTTCCACGTTTTGAGCACTTCTAGTTCAGGAGTTATTATTGATTTTTTGATTTACCATATAGTACATGGGACATACTATGAGTGGGAATTACTCGAGAACTGTGGTGGCTCAAAACGTCAATTTCTGCTGAGAGTAGCACCCCAAAGACCTCCAATCTTGTACAGGTTTCCACGTTTTGAGCACCTCTAGTTCAGGAGTTATTATTGATTTTTCTGATTTACAATATAATTCATGGGACATACTATGAGTGGGAATTACTTGAGAACTGTGATGGCTCAAAATGTCAATTTCTGCTAAGAGTAGCCTCTCATAGACCTCCACTTTTTTGCAGGTTTCCACGTTTTGAGCACCTCTAGTTCAGGAGTTATTATTGATTTTTTGATTTACCATATAGTACATGGGACATACTATGAGTGGGAATTACTTGAGAACTGTGATGGCTCAAAACGTCAATTTCTGCTGAGAGTAGCTCCTCATAGACCTCCACTTTTGTGCAGGTTTCCATATTTTGAGCACCTCTAGTTCAGGAGTTATTATTGATTTTTTGATTCACCTTATAGTACATGGGACATACTATGAGTAGGAATTACTTGAGAACTGTGATGGCTCAAAACGTCAATTTCTGCTGAGAG
This sequence comes from Nilaparvata lugens, assembly GCF_014356525.2. NCBI lineage: Eukaryota > Metazoa > Arthropoda > Insecta > Hemiptera > Delphacidae > Nilaparvata > Nilaparvata lugens. The sequence continues at coordinate 6,635 of NW_024094552.1, forward strand.
TAGCTCCTCATAGACCTCTACTCTTGTGCAGTTTCCACGTTTTGAGCACCTCTGGTTC